>NC_134486.1:325306010-325488895 GCF_040206685.1 Ascaphus truei
TCTTAAGCCTATAGGGAACCATGTTAAAAAACATGGTTTTTGAAGCAAAAAGTGGCACTGTGTGCTCATTTGCATGTCAATTCCCAGAATTCCTTGCTGCAGTGGAAGTGCTGTGTGCTGGTTGATAATGGTGAAAGGCGGGGTTGCAGACCTGCCTAAGACATGCAGATGAGCATACAGTTGTATTTACATATATATATATATATATATATATACTAGCTGAGAAACCTGGCGTTGCCTGTGAGTTAAATTTCCCACTAGGAAAAGGGGGGGGGACGGGGGGAAAGGGGGGGGGAACGGGGGGGAAGGACAGTGGACAGGAGGAGGGGAGGGGGAGGGACAGTGGACAGGAGGAGGGGGGGAGGGACAGTGGACAGGAGGAGGGGAGGGGGGAGGGACAGTGGACAGGAGGAGGGGAGGGGGGAGGGACAGTGGACAGGAGGAGGGGAGGGACAGTGGACAGGAGGAGGGGAGGGGGGAGGGACAGTGGACAGGAGGAGGGGAGGGGGAGGGACAGTGGACAGGAGGGGGGAGGGACAGTGGACAGGAGGGGGGAGGGACAGTGGACAGGAGGAGGGGAGGGGGGAGGGAGGGACAGTGGATGGGAGGGGGGGGGACAATGGACGGGAGGGGGGGACAGTGGACGGGACCACCCCATGCGTAGCACCGGAGTGTCTGACACACACACAGTGACTCACACACACACAGTGTCACACACACACACAGTGTCACACACACACAGTGTAACACACACACACACACATTGTCCCCCCCCACACACACACACACACACAGACACACAGTGTAACACACACACACACACACACACACGTCACCTCGAGGGAGGAAGGGGGTCCTTCCGGGCGCCGCCATCTTAGGCGCCCCGCGTGGCATCTGCAGGCTGCCTGCCCACTGCCTGTTGGAGCACCGAGGGGGAGGTTAGTGGAGCACTGGGGGGAGGTGAGCGGAGCACCGGGGGGGAGCTGAGCGGGGAGCTGAGCGGAGCACCGGGGGGAGCTGAGCGGAGCACCGGTGGGGAGGTGAGCAGGGAGCTGAGCGGAGCACTCCCTCGCGAGGCAGGAAGGGGGTCCTTCCGGGCGCCGCCATCTTAGGCGCCCTGTGTGGCATCTGCATGCTGCCTGCCCACTGCCTGTCGGAGCACCGGGGGGGAGGTGAGCGGAGCACCTGTCGGAGCTGAGCGGGGAGCTGAGCGGAGCACCGGGGGGGAGCTGAGCGAAGCACCGGGGGGAGCTGAGCGAAGCACCGGGGGGGAGCTGAGCGGGGAGCTGAGCGGAGCACCGGGGGGGAGCTGAGCGGAGCACTGGGGGGGACCTGAGCAGGGAGCTGAGCGGAGCACCCCCCCCACCCTCACCCCCCCCCTCTAACACCTCTCCCCAGCCCCGAGGATGTTGCACCCCCTCCCTCTTCCTCCCTTGCTACAGATACCGCCCCCAGAGCCCGGACCGGAATGGAGAACCAGGGAATAAAGAGGAGAGCCCCTGAGACGGAAAGCCCGCACCAGGGGCTGGAGCAGAAGAGGGCCCAAATGCAAATCGGCGACACACACACTTCCAGCGACCTTGAAAGCGACCTGGAGGAGGAGGGGGAAGCGGAGATGCAGGAGGCAGCCATTGCAGAGGAGCAGGCGGCCATTTTACAACAGCCACCTAGCGAGACACAGGAGACCGTGGAAGAGCTCATAAGAGAGGGGCGAGAGGCAGCAGAGACCCTCCTCCTCGATGACAACCTTGGGCAAACCATGGATCTGCTGGCCCAGCTGTGCGAGGAGATCAGCAGGACCACCCACGCCAGCGAGGATGGTAACTAGTATCACTGCATGCCCATCTAACCCTTTATTCCCAAACTAATGGCGTCTTTTAACATTTTCTCCATTAACGTAAGGAGCATAGGAGAGCGGATGAGACGTGCCAGAGTACTAACATTCCTTTCTTTACAGAAATGTGATGTGTATATGCTACAGGAATGTGCCTTAACTTTTTCTCGGTCCTACAGGCACCTGAGCGGGCAGTGGTCTCACGGCCCCTCCTACTGGTCTGGGGGGAACGGGTGCAGGAACGCGGGTGTAGCCATTTTGATCCAGGGGGGATGTTTCACTGTTGATTCATCTGAACTCGTCTGCAGCAGGTCGTAGACGGTTCGTGGGCAGGGGAGCCGATTAGGCTCATCAATGTGTACGCCGCCCCCCGGAGAAATGAGCGCTTGGAACTTTTCCAGCACCTTCGCCCTTGGCTCGCAACCTCCAGGGCAGTGGTGATGGGTGGGGATTTCAACTGCACAATTGAGGTGGGGGGGCGCGTGCCCCCCAGCAAATCATCAAAGATAGATGTGAATACCAGGCTACTCTCTGAGATTCTCTAGAGAAGGAACATTAATCATGGGTTAGAACAAGCCAAAGTGGGTTAACACTCTGCAAAGCATAGCCATCTCCATATAATCACTGAGACGGCAGTAAATGTAGCTGCAGAAGAAAGCTACCAAGAGTTAATGAAATATACTAACTGCTGGCTGCTATCCGATACTTTTCTACTCTAAATCGCTCACTCTCTGAAATACCCAGCTAGCTCATCCCTGTCATTAATTAATCACTGTAATATCCCCAGCTTATTCTAACCCTATAAACTCATGAGCATTCATAATGTCGCAAATAATGACGTGCCCTACAGCTGTTTCACTCATGCAATGTCATGCTATTAGCCCTATTGCTATTGAGGGATCATTCTCACTGTACACAATGAAATGTTAACTTTAGTTGAAAGTGATGTGCACAAGTGAATTTCTTTGAAGAGTATCTTCAGCACTTCACCTTTTTCACATGAATTAAAGCATCATCAGGTTTGTTTTAATTACAAAATCAAGACCTGAAAACACTTGTGGCAAAGTCTCCTTGGACTAACATTTTACTGGTCATGACCTCACTGTAAGTCCCTATAAAGGTGGGCAGTGTGGGCATGATTCCTGATGGGATCTGTTATAATGTTCAGTGTGTGAAATGTTACATTGTTCAGCAGGTATGAACAATAAAGTTATCGTCACTGAAGTAAGGGGGGCCTATGACAAGAATAGGCTGGCTTACTAGCCACTCCCCAGGGAATGAGGGGGGTGATCTTCTATATAGTGTAGAGCAGGGGTGCGCAAACTTCTTGAGCTGCGCCCCCATGCCGGGGAGCTGCAGCGTTTGCGCCCCCCTCTACAAGAACTTGGCGTCAAATTACGCCGCGAGTCATGTGACCCCGCTGTGTCATTTGATGTGCGTTGCCATAGCGACGTGTCGTCAAAGACCCGACTCACACTAGGTAAGGGAGTTACAGAGGCCTCACGCCTCCCCCGGCATTTAATTTAAATGCCATGGGGATGAGCATGGGGTCCCTGTAACTGCCGTGCCCCCCATATAAATTTTCCAGCCCCCAGTGCGCGCACCGCTGGTGTAGAGCAGTGAGTGTGAGAGAGGCTTTTCTTCTGAAATGGATGTCAGTGTCTAGACACTAGAGAGAGAGAGTTCTGTCTGGGATAGTGATCAGAGAAGGATGTTCTTCTGGAAAAGATACCAGAGTATACAGATGCTGCAGAGAGGTATTCTGCTAGAGAAGTGACTGAGGCCTAGTCCAAGAAGGGATAGGGTACAGTGATAAGGATCCAGTGAATGTAATACAAATACTACTGCCAATAAACTTCAGTCAACGCAACAACTGGTGTAGTCCTTGAAGCATGGTAATGATTAAAGGAAACAAGTGTCCAAGAGGTGCATCCTGACATCTCAGGATTCTCTTGGACTGGAGGCACTTACTACTGAGGAAATCACGCGAACCTTTTCTGAGACTCCCCACACATCCACAGAGTTCTCTGGCCTTCTGTTTACCTACAGGTATGCTCCACCAGCTACAGAAACAGAATGATAACAGAACATTTCCCAGAGGGTAGGGGAAAGAGGGCTACAAACTATTGGCACCTAAAGCATTACAGCTGCTGACCTCCACTGTCTAACCCTAAATGCCCCATTCACACTGACTTACCAACACGTAAACACTTAAATATAAACACCCACAGACACACCTAAGCACTGACACAAACTAAAATACCTTTACTTTTCCAATATGTACAGCAAAAGATAAATGAAAGAGAATGTGTCCCTCTTATGGTGATACAATGGCATAGCAGACAAAAAGAAGAAGTTGATATTCTCTTGCGTGATGTCCCTTAGGTTATGAACTGTTATCACATGTTTTTTGTACATAGATTCAATGCTCACCTTTGAGCTTTTATACGTGACTTATATACCTGAATATTTTAGCACAGTACCACCACATGTTGGAAAGTGTTTCATTTCTTTCACAAACTACCCAGCTTTAAGAGTAGTGGGCTAATAATGGTGTGCAGTCTTGGTGGGGCTAAATATCTCTAATGTAAAAAAAAAATCAAGTATTATCAGTCCTGTTCCAAAAGCCTCAACCAATTTCTTAATACAGCGGTGTGCAAACTGGGGTGCGCGCCCCCCAGGGGGAGTGGGAGTTTTGTCTGGGGGGGCATGGGCCATTGAAGAGGTCCCCGCGCACTTCCCCCAGGCATTTCATTTAATGCCGGGGGATCTCACGAAGTCTCTGCATCAAGGAAACTTACCTTGTTTCAGACACATCTCCATGGCAACGCGGCATCAAATGACGCCGCGGGGTCATGTGACGTTGCCGGCGTCAAATGATGCCGCGGGTCATGTGACATGGCATCACGCGACCCCACAGCGTCATTTGATGCATGTGGAAGGTAGGAGAGGGGGCGCAAGACCGGGGGAGGCCTGACAGGGGGGCGCAGCTTAAAAGGTTTGCACTCCCCTGCCTTAGTACCATCATATGTAGGAAAAAAGGGGGTAAGCACTGCAAAAATAAATCCGGACTGGAGGCGGGTTAAAATCCACAAAAATGTAATCAGGCATGATGCCTACAAGATAACACTAAACAGCACGTTCCTCTGACGCGTTTCCTGCCTGTGGCACTTTGACAAAGTGTATATATTTCCTAATTTGATGACATTGTGCGCAATCGGAACTTCACCCCCCAAACAACACAAGTGGCTCTAAACGAACCCATTTGCGGTACGGTGCAGCACCCATCAAGGAAATCTTTAAGTTGGACTACAACGTATCCTTCTAGTTCACAGTTTTTTGCGCTTTTTCCCCCCTTTATGCTAATATGGTCATTGAAATAGGGGTTTTTCTTCCAGCTGTAGTCAGGGTTCAAGAAGTAAATTAGCCCTTAAAAGGGATAGGCGTTTGTTGTTTTCAAATGTCTCGCTGAAGCAGTGAATACAGCTGGTGACACACGAGTGGTACTGATTCTGCAAGTAAAGGTTGCCATACCACATAGGACTACCAGTTGTGAATGGAGTATATGCAGAAAAGTGTGAAAATTGATGCAAGACTGTGCTGAAGCAGGGGAATTTTCAGTAAACAAGTGCTGAGGGTAAAATTGCCCTAATGGGGAAAAAGGAATTGCTGAGCTGTGTAAAAGGTATCCCAAAGTGTGAAGAGTGAATGCCATAATACCCAAAGTTGAGACTGAACATTACTGAACTCAAGCAGAAAACCACATTATTGGGCTGAAGCAGAGGGTATTGTACCTAGCAAGTAAATGGTGTAAAGCAAATAGACGTTTTTGCCTAACAACTGCACATCTTGTATACCTGATAAGAGAAAATGCATGCACAGTACTGCTGATATTGTAAAACTTACCCAAGAAAGAAAAGTCTACAGAGATGCCTGTGAGAGCTATGACCTCTACAAGCAAAATATGCCCATCTGTAGGACTACCACAATTGGGGGTTCTAGCAAATACAGTGGCAACAGCTGCAATAGCGCCTCCTGAGGTCAGGAAGAAAATTACACCTGATAGCCCCAAAATGGAGGACAAGATGCAGTGTTCCTGTAATGAACCCTACCCCACAGAAGAGTGGCCCTTCCAGTCCAATAAAGAGGAAGACATCTCTTACGGGGAACCCGAACCGAGTCACACCCACAAAACACCCCAAGAATGGTGGGGGTGCCTGAACTCGGCACGAACCGAAAAGACCGCTCTCTATGATGACGAATATTGTCGACAGGAGAAAGAGCAGGAGCAGCAGATCACCAAATATTTCTGTCAGCTAAAGCAACTGCAAGAAAACCCTGGCGTATACAATGAAGCCGCTGAAGTATCAAATAAAGAAGGAGACCCCAGTATTCCTGATCGGACTGAGTCATCCAAAACAAAAAGGCGGAAAAAGAAAAGCGGTTCTTCACTTACCGTGGAAGGAACAGACACGTCCGCAGATCCTGTGGAGAAAAAGGGGGACCAAGTTGCCCTGCAGCCTAGAGAAAATGGAGAATTCGTTCCGCGAATAATCAAATATCCAGAGGGCCCAAGGCAGAAGTTGTGTACCCCAAAGAAGTGTCTGTCCGGTGCCAACAGTGAGGAACCCTCAACCAACCATCCCAGGGAAGCGGAGCCGGAACCAGTGAGTGACGATCCCTTGACCAACCCTGAAGACACCCTGAAAATTGCCAGGCGTGACTGATCTACTCAGGGAACAATTGAAACTTGAGAGGGAAGATAATGCTGCGTTACAGACGACGGTGCTCGCAATGTACTCTGAATCTGGAACAGAATTGGACGATCTCAAGACTGAGCTAGATACTTCAAACGCTACTATTTCCGCCATGGATGAAAAGCAGAGCCAATCTGATAAAATGATGGCTAAGCTGAAGCAGACGTATGAGGAGGCACTGAAGCAGATGAAAGTCTTTCAGCAAGAGGTTCATACTCTTCGCGTAGAGCTGAATGCCTCACAACAGGAGGTCAACAGTGTCCGGACAGAGGTGGACGTATCTCAGAAAGAGGTTCAGACACTCCACAGAGCACTGGATGCCTCACATCATGAGACCAACAGCTTCCGCACAGACCTGGAAGTCTCCAGAAAGGAACTACACAGTCTCACTGAGGAGCTGGACATTTCTAAAGAAACTATTGTCAATCTTAATACAGATCTCAAAGTCTCTCAGAAGGAGCTTCAGACCCTCAACATAGAGAAAGAAGTCTCATGCCAGGAGACTGTCATTCTCAAAGCAGATGTGTGTAAATGGAAGGAGGACTGCAAGGAGGCCCTGAATAGTACAGAGACTGAAAAAGGAGAAAATTTAATCTTTAAAAAGAGAAAACTTAAAACTGGAAGAAGAAAATTCTCATTTGACAGACTACGTCAAGGAAAAGAATGGAAAGCTGCACAAGCTTAAAGAAATAAATAAACTTTTGGAAGATGAGAAGTTTGAAGCAGAGCACCGACTGCAGAACCAACTGCAAGGTCTGTGTACACACCTCCAGAAGGCTGAGGAGAAGCAGCAAACTCTGCAGGAAGACAATCTGCAGGCTGTTAAAGAAATACAAGTGCTGCAGGAACGTCTGATTACCCAGTATGTCCCCGCAAAGCAGCATGAGAAACTGAAGGCTACCCTGAGCATCACCAAAGCATCACTAGAGGCCAAGCTTAGAACCCAGGTGACTCGGCACAAAGGGGAGCACAAGAAGGTCCAGAAACTGAGACAAGTAACTGTGGCCCGAGCAAAGAAATTCACAGTGCTTCACAATACAATGAAAATGTGAAAGCAAGCTCAGAAAAAGCAAAGTGTGCAGATAAATTCCCTGAGAAGCGACTTGCAAGACATACTCAAAATACAGGGATCTCTCGCGGATGAGATTTCAGTTTTGCAAGGACAAGTATTGACCCTGACTAAGCGTGAGTATCCCACAGTCACAAAAACCCATGAAGACAAGGGTACAGTGAGAGCTGGGAATACCGCTCGTCTGAAAAACAAGGTTGCAAAATTTGAACCACCTAAACAAGCACTAGCAAAACCTTCAGCCACCCAACAGGCAACAGGCAACAAAAGAAGGAACACGTGCTGAGTCAAAACCAGAAGAATCCTTAGCTGATGAAGCTGAAAAGATGGGACATTCTCTGGAAGTGGATATGGATTTGCAACTTAATCCCAAAGAGGCTGAACTAGCAACTCCATTAAGTGGGAAAACTCAAAGGGCTGTTTTAAAACGCTCTGCAAATGCTGCCATACAGTCTGCCTACAATACAACGAGCACTCGACGCGAGGGAAATCTCATGACCGCGCACGTAGCAAAAAGACTATACTTAGAAAAAGTCCTCCTTGAGCGGCAGAGAAGTGCTCATCTCAAGCACCTTCGGGAGGAGACATGAATGAACTGGAGAAAGGGCTCCGATCCCAGCGGGACTGAGGGTACTCTTCCTCCATCCACTCTCATTCAAGTCACAGAGATATCTAAAATGAGAGTGGAAGGATGGGCTTTGGCCGTGGCAAGCCCAAGCTTCCCACAAACAGGGGAGTTATCCCTGTTCAGGAAATGTGCCTCTAATCCAGCAGTGTGGTGGTTAACTGCTGGTAGTCAATTATCCAACACCACCTGCCTGATTAGCTTTTTAGAAAAGCCTGTCTTTTGAGACAGGAAGAGAGACTCCTTAGCTCACATGTGAGTTTAACTAGGAGACAGAGCAGAGGTTCCTGAGTCTCCCAGGTGAGACTGACCGAGAGAACACAGATCTCAGGAGCTGACAAATAAGACTTCTAAACCTGGATGCTGATTATCCGGAGATAAGGCAGCAACCCAGCAAACAGATAAGACGTTATTTTCCAATTACTGTTGTCTATATATACATATCTATATGACTTGGGCTGATGAATAGCTTGGGTAGCCACCCAGTTAAAAGGGCTGGAATATAAGGATACATATATGCCAAAGTGGAGCAGGTTCTGTTTGGCTCACTAGTTCTCTTAGAGTATGTTGCTTTTTGCTGTGTTTAAAGCGACAGGCACAATAAAAGCCTTATTTAATTTCACCTTAACAAGTCTCCCTTGCATACCTCTGCGCACCCCCAAAGTTACCAACCCTCTGCAACTGCTCACACTGGGCTGTGTGAGTACAGATATATATATATTTACCCCTAAACCCTACCAATTCTCATCCACTGATGCTGGGAGGGGCCAGAATTGCCTTAAGAAAGATACCAATTACTGTGTCTGCTTACACGTGGCGTGTAAGTACACTAGCATTCATATCCTACCCCATACCCTACCTTTTGAACCATTGTCAGTACCATATTGTTTTTATGCTTCTTTAATCCCATGCTCCCCCATTGCTTGTCTGTTCCCATATCTCTATAAGGGCTCTGGATTAACCCTTTTCTGGGGTCGAAGCAGAAGGGATTTTAAAGTTGGCTCAAAGCATCTGCTAGAGAGCCATTGTTGATTTGACTGCTACACTGTAAGCACATTTTTGTTTTAAACTCAAGGTAAGTGCCTGGTTGTTTTTCTATATTGCACGTCCTCCTACAAGAGGCATGAGTTCATTTTTGAATTTTCTCTCACTTGTACCTTGGTGCAGATAAACTCACGTTGATACTTTGAACCCTTGACTCATTGATTTTATTTCTACTCTTTCACAGATGGCGCCCGAACAGGGACCCCAATACCTCGGGACAAGGAGACCCCAGACGGAGCAGCTGCCTACATTACTCAATCGTGCACACTTGGAATAAGGTATGGCTTTATCCTTTTTAACAGAAAAAGCCATTAGATTAATTGTTTGAGTAATCTGTGGACAGTTTGTTCTTTATGGGCAACCTACCTGAGTGACAGGACACCCTGTATCACGTGAGTTTATCAATATTATACTGATCAGGTATTGTTGTTGTTTTATATTATTGCCATAAACTCAGGTCAGATTATACCTTATGCCGCTAAATGGTAGGCCAATTCAGGGCTCAGAAGGTATAATAGTTATAAGGTAGAAAGTCTCAAAAACTTGGAAAGAGAACTATTGTTAAGGAACAACAGGTGACTATTTTTGTTAATATCACAGGTCCTTAACTCTATATGCTACTTATATTATACCAAGTGGTGGGCACCTTATTGGTACACGATCGACTAACTTTGATCGGGGTAATTCAGGAGAATTATGGGGAAACCTATGTTCTCAGCAGTCGCCGGCGAAGGGTACGTCCCTTTAAATTATGTGTGGGCTTTATGGTAATAAAATGTGAAAGAAATGGATATTTAGTGGTGCAGAGTATATTAAATACGAAGGAAAGGGAAAGGTCACTAAACATATCAGGCTCTGTTTTGAAAATAGCTGCAGAATGAGTGGCCCCCCTTCTTCACTGAAAGGTCACAGGACTTGCATGTCTGTGAGACATGGAAGTTAATTATTAACCTAGGAAGAAATGTCTTGAATTTAAGAATGTAAAAGTAGTTTTTTAGGAATAAATGCATTAATTCTGCATGGAAAAAGAAAAAGGGGACATCCTCTTTAAATGTTTTTTGTTTGTTTGCTTTTGTCTTAGAAAGCTCATAGTAACTAGTTTGAGGGCATAATAATATACATATCATGGAGTGAAGTGTTTGTGGGTCACTCTGATAGTTATTGTATGTATGTATGTATGTATGTCTTTATTCATGTAGCGCCATTAGTGTACATAGCACTTCACATTGTCATGCGTAGTACTAATCATAAAAATAACAAATAATATAAATAACAAATCATAGTGACTTGGAATGAAATAATAATAAGGGTTAAAATAAACCTATACCACAAAAAAAATAAAAATGCAAAAAGCTACTTCCAATATGACAAAAATACACAGTGCAATACCTATATATCTCTTGCAAAAGGGTCATTTTGTTTAACCCTTTTGTCAAAGTGTATTAAGCCTGCTGCCATTTACAAGGCATGACCGTAGCATTTAAAATAAACCTAGGCAGCATTGTATGTTAAAGTTTGTTAGTGTAATATTTAAAAGAAAATATAAAATTTGGCAGTTGTAAAAAGATTTCTTTACACCCTGACTCAAGTATGAATTTGTATTTTTTACTGTAGCACATTTTGTGTTGTTTCTGGGCGTGGGAGAAACTGTGTTACAATATTTAAATGATCTATTGATACAAATAAATATTAAGTAGGATATAAGGAAGTTTTACATTTACATTGTATGTGCTATTTAGAGGAGTCAGGACTGAAGCGAGGTATATCTAGAATGCAAAGTTTTAAAAAATAAATGTTTATTTTTTATTGTTGTAATAATAATAATAATATTAAACAAAAGAA
This sequence comes from Ascaphus truei, assembly GCF_040206685.1. NCBI lineage: Eukaryota > Metazoa > Chordata > Amphibia > Anura > Ascaphidae > Ascaphus > Ascaphus truei. The sequence goes on from NC_134486.1 coordinate 325,317,182, forward strand.
ATAGTCTGATCTTATGGAGTAAGGAAGCTTTATTGAGTTTTACACTGGCCCACAGGATTAATAGAATGTTGAAGTTTTGTTAATTGCCCGTAGAAAGTAGAAGGAATGTTGATGGAAGATAAACTCAGAGAACGTGTGAGTCTGAGTGTGTAAGAAAGATAAGGAATTAGAAATAAATAGTAAATAAAACAATAAGATTTTTGTTTTATAGGAAGGGTTGCAGAGATGGTTTTGTTTTTGTTTTTTAGTTATCAAGGTTTCTCTGTTCAAACTTATAATAGGAAACTAACGGTTTGTTTTCTTAAATACACTGGTCTTGTCTGATTTTTGAACAGCAGTCATTTAAAAGAGGGAAGGTTAACAGCAGCCAAGCGGGCTGGCCCCCCTCCTCCAGCTTAAAGAATGTACAAAGACCACGGTCCAGACATGAAAAGTTAACTAGAAGCTGAGGGGGAAAAAAATGTTTAAAAGCAGCTTAGTTATAATATGGGAAAAGAGAATGATATTGTAATTTATTTATTTTTTGACTGAGTTTGCAGGATCAAACAGGTCTGTTTTGGGTTTTTATCTTATTTTTTGTAATGTTCATTTTGCTTTGTATCAGAGAAGTGTGAAATGATGCTTGTTTATTGTGCTTTCTGTTTCTGTACCCATTTTAGAACAAATACCTCATAGTTTATAGGCGTCTCCCAGCAACAGTACTGGCTACGTCTGGTCTGCTGCACCAGTACGGGTTAAATTATTTCCCAATGCTGTCCTCCCCAGAATTGGCCAATACCCTCTCAGCAGAAATGCTTTAGATGGCATAGCCCCTATTATGAAGGAATTATTACAAGAAGGGTTTATAATCCCCACATGCAGTATCCACATTACCACTACGCAGAAACCAGTAAACACATTTCAATTCTATTTGTTCTAATTAGATGTTTTTAATTCTATTTGTTATAATTGTTTTATTAATAATACAATAATATTTAATATGTATTTCCATATTTGAATAGTGTCAAAAGTATACTCAGTACTTCACAAAGCGTACGATATAAACGATTAAGCATAAAGTCATATATGAAATCATTTTTCCTATAAAAGTTAACTGCATATGTGATGTATTTTTATAACTTTTAACCATTACCTCTCCTTTCCCTCCAAAAGGTGTCTCAATTTGAACCCTTATCTATAGCCTCTCATTTTAAAGAATGCAACTGTAGGCAATCCAGATTTTATTTTTAAACAGTAGCTATTGTCAAATTCATGATATATATTTAAATCTCAAGCTGCTGATGTTTTAAATACCATCATCCTTTATGTCGTATATTGTTCATATGGCATAGGATTTGCATATGAACAAAAGAGAGGATCATTTTTATGATTTTCCGTAACACACCTGTCTACGTATATGCGGATGCTAAGACAGTGGTGCAAAACAAACAATTTTGTGCTGATACTAAATTATAGTGGCTAAAAGCGCTCTCCTTGTGCTTTTTATTAATAAAAAGAAGTCTCTCCAAACTTAGGTGCAGCCTATACAGTCTACCAAGGAGAATACAAAGCAGCATCATCGTAAAAAAAAAGGTGCCGGCACCCCCGTTAACAGCTAACAAAGACAAAGAATCATCAAGCCAGTGTTTTGATGGGATTATTTATTTATTTTCCCTGACCACCAGTTAGTGTATCTAGGCACAATAATCCTAGAACATTTAACCACCGAGGAATTAAGACTTCAGGCAAGGCCCGTCTTAAACGAACAATTTGTTTTTTCAGGACTCAATATTATTTTTAAATTCCTTAGAGTGTGTTTTTAAGATATATGCCCCGCTAGGCAAGATCAACCTACGCCATCGAGACGATAAGGGATGATCAGTTTTGAAATATTTGTAATGTTATTGTTTTGTGGTCACATCATTTTGCAGACAATCATACAATCTTGCAAAATGCTACACAGGTTAATGGGTCACAAGGGAATATATACAATGAATCCCTGCCATACTCTAGTGGCCCCCAATGACGTAAGAGAGAATTACATTTAACCCCTTGAGTAGGGATACCTTATACTAATGCCGAATTTAAAAAAGGAAATGTTAATTTGAATTTGTTTACAGGGAACTTTTCTAAACTTTTAAATTGAATTCCACTGGTAAATGAGTTTCCTGTAGGTGGATTTTAAACTGGAACAACAATCAATTTATGGTCAGGTGCCTCCACCAACCAATGAAACTTGTGTAAAAATGTATTTACAGCCCTGAACTAAAAATATATAGGGAGGATATGGCCTTCATTTTATCCATTAACTTACTTAATCAAGAACAGGTACAGATTAAAGAGCAATGTTGTGTTTTTATTAGAGATCAAAGTGGTAAGATTGAGCATGAGCTAGAGAAGATCGCAGAGATACAGGAGAGACTAAGAAAAGGCGGAGATAAGGGATGGGATCCGTTAGGAATTAGCAAATTGGTTGGTACCCTAGGAGCGAAACTGATGAATGGATTTGTCTGTGTGCTTGCAGTTCGGGTTGTTTTGTATGCCTGTGTCATGTGCAGTAGATCCCTACTGCAAAGGTGTGTAACACCCTCTACCAGGCCATGCCACTGATCACAAACGACACCACGGAAGATGCAATCTCAGAAGGAAAAGTCAGTCCCCCTCAATGGAATACAGGTGAAGAAGACGACAGAACGACCAACCTGGCTGATATGATAGCCAGCAGCTCTGTGAGTTTCCAGAACTATCAAAGTCATGCAAATTTGGACCCTCCAGGCCAGCGCAACGTTTCTGGAGTTTTATCTGAAATTATCCTTAAAAGACTATGTTTTAAGAATAAAAAGAGAGGACTGTGAAGATTGAGATAATGTGTGTGGATCAGGCTATATGAAGACAGACTATCATCACCTCCATTTTGGCCCAACCGTCATTTTGAGTGTTTGCTTGTATGTATGCTTATCTGTTTATTTGTGAATGATTGATATCCTGCAGAGTATCGCTCCTAGCTGTAACTCGCCCTTGTATAATTCCTATGAATCATGAAATTGAAATTGCATTCGTAAGAGGTTTTTCCTGCCTTAGACATTTCTGCTGACCTTAAGTTCTGTTATCTGACAGATACAGTACACACAGAGGGCTAAACAGGGTTACTCCTTAAAGTCAGAAGTTAAGGGGCCCACATTGCTGTGATATATAGGATAAGAATATAGCATGTGAAGCATATTTATGTGTCAATAAGTATTTTTTGTATAAGTCATCATATTGTTTTTTATCTCTAAGCCAGCCCCCTTAAGGGGCGTATTACTCATTTTGAAATGAATAAAAATGTGATACCAAGCAATATGTTTTCACAGGCATGAGTTCATTTTTGAATTTTCTCTCACTTGTACCTTGGTGCAGATAAACTCACGTTGATACTTTGAACCCTTGACTCATTGATTTTATTTCTACACTTTCACAAACTGCATTGTAAAGCTTTCCAATCCTTGAATATACCATTTTAAAATAGTGGCCAGGTGGGTAAGCCAGATAAACTAATCTTAATTGTCCCTTGACAGGACCTTTCCCCGGTTAAAAAAAAAAAAGTTGTGTGTGCTGAGAATGTGCATTGTAAGTGAAACTTCTTTGTGTTTCGTCACTGTTTTGTCACAGAAATTGTATTTGCGATGGTGATGGTTTTAATTCAATGTAAGAGATTTGAGAGTGTAATTTATTTTATTTATTTTTGTGTTGACATTTCCATACTATCACTACATGATACACGTGTACATTATATAATTGACTTATGATAACTAAAGTAAGATACTGTACATATATTTTGGACTGTAAAGTATCTAAATGCCATTACTCTCAAAAGTCTTTCATTCAATGTAAATCATAAAAATCAAAACACACTTTCAGTGACAAAACCCAAATAAGTTTGACAGAACGTGCATGCTCGGCACACACCCCCTGTTTTTTTCTTTTGGTACATTTCTAAAAATATTGCTATTTGCAATTCTACATTTATACTCACTAGGAATTCCTCTAATAACAGTGGTATGTGTATGTGTGTACGGCCACCTCTGTGCATGCACGGCCAACGGCGGCGGTTTCTGCGCATGTGCCGCCTATGATGGCCGCTTATGTGCATGCACGGCCTAATACAGCCACTTCTGCAAATACGCAACCTACGACGGCCGCCTCTGCGCATGCGCAACCATCAGAGCATGTCACTTCCGTTATGCCTTTTCATTACCATCTATAAAATTTGCCCCATCAAAATTCCCTAGGTGCCACTAAAGAAGTTTCAGTTCAAAAAGGTAGCACACATACTGTAAAGACTGTCTGTAGCTGATGAGTCCAGCCTGGAGCTGGTTAATAGTAGCTAGAGTCAAATAGCCAGTCTCCACCTGGCTCACCAGGCAGGTTTTATATGTGCTGCACAAACCGCATGGTTCTCTCTAGCACAGGTTAGGTGTGTGCTGACCGAGATCTAAAGGAACCATGTCCTCTATTCCAGGACACAGCAGCCCCTAGAACCCGCCAGAGTGTGGCCCCCACAGACACCAACCCAGACCCGGAGACTGCATAAAGAGCACATTGCTCTTTAAACTTTGGGATCAGAGGTTGGCAAGAGGCTTAGCCTCCCAGCCCTGCAGCTAGGGACTGGGAAGTGTGAGTCAGCCATTACAAAGGGATAGGCCTGTTTGATTTGTTTTTGCTGGCATGAAGCTGTATTGTTTTGAAGCTATGTGCTAAATAAATGCCACTGTTTATTGTCTCAATCTACCGTATGTCTTCTGGTTGAACCTCTGCATATATAATTTTTTTAATGTATCACTCACAATGTACACAAATTAGACTGTATAGCATTTTAAATGTAGTAAAATAACAAGAGAGGGAGTAGGTGGGATGATACCTTTTATTGGACCAACAAGTAGTTGCTACAGTACAGTGCATTACAAGCTTTCAAACCTCTCAAGATTCTGTACTAAATGAATATCAAACCTAAAGAACTGAGAGGTTGGAACGCTTGTAACATAATTACTTGTTAATTCAATAATAGGTATCATACCACCTACTCCCTCTCCCTCCTTTGTTATTTTACTACATGGAAGAAAGGACAAATATGGTTACCCACCCATCTTTTCCTAGAATTTTACATGCACAATGAGCCCTGTCCAAAGAACTTACAATCTATTTTTTATTGATATTTTCACATCGATTTTTGTTACTTTGGAAGGGCAAATAAAGTGACTTGCCAAAGGTTACATGTAGGTAGATAGGTATTCTCTGTAAACGACATCGCTTCATCTTCTACAAGGTTGGGAGCGATGCGTTGTAGAGGCCAGCGGCAGGATGTTCAATATGTCCTCTAGTGTTTCCACGCGTCGTAATTGTTGTCCTGCCATTGGGTTCTTGGCTAATTTTCCAGTTCTGTCACCATGAGTACCAACACTCCCTATTTTTCATCCAGGCTTGTGACCGGCATTGGCTAAAGGTTACATGGACAGATGACACTAGGATTTGAACACTCTACTTACTACTAAACTATAATGCTCCTGTCAAAGATATGTCATTCATATTCCTATTTGGCTGACAAAGCCCCCGTGTTAGGTGCGAAACGCGCCCGGGGTTTTTCTAGCCTCTGCACTTGGCTATGGCCGAATAAAGTTATCCTTTAACTTACTTTTGGTCCAGTCTGGCTGCTTTTCTTTGCTGCTGTACTCCACTCACTCCATTTGTATTCCATATTCCTATTTGTCACACAGACATAGATCTCCTAACCTTCAACAATAGCTTCAATAGCGCTTCTTAACACTGACTTGTATGAGTTATCGCTTATTTGTATTGCTAACGCTATTTGTTTGAGTGCCCCACGACGTAGTCACTATGTCATGCTCAAAGGGATTGTTTTTCTTTTTTAGATAGCTTTCTGTGTTCCCATGGAATGCAGGACGTGATCTAATAACGGAGGAAATATAGGAGGAACCCTCGTCTTCTGTTTCCTTCAATCTGCCCACCGCGGTCACATGACCACTTTTGAAATCGGTCACATGACCACACTGTGCCAGAGGAACCGTGGCACTAAGATACTATGATCCCTTCAGCACTCAGAGGGTTAAAACAGCAGTCCGCACTGCTTGGTTTTTTGGGGGAATTTTTTTTATGTCACCCAAACTTCTCCATAGCCCCCAAACTTTCAGTTTCCCCCTCCCCACCCCCTTCAGTTTCGGCACTAGGCAAAATATGTGCCCACCAGATACAACATTTTGGCAGGGTAAGGTCTAATGGCCAATAGAAAAGTTCAAACGTCTAGAGATGACATGACTTTTATTGGTGACTCATGATTGAAGTGCGGCAGCCATACTTTTGTCATTTTTCAAAACCGCCATAAAAAATGTAATTATCGTGGGGTACCAGGGTTTCCTGGATGTTGGGGATGATAGCTGAGCTCCTGAAACCTCCCAGTTTAAGAAAACATTTAAAAAATATATCCATCTGGGGAAGAACTGTTGCTATGCAACTGCCTATGGAAATAAGATTAATATTATTACTCACTTATGAATAAATTCCATATTTAAATTTTTGAAACATCATTTTTAAAAGACAATGCTATTCCATTTTTTTATAACACCAAATTTAAACGCAGCTACTGTATATAGACTTCCTGAATTCCGGCCATTGACCCATTGGCCATTGACCCATGTGTCTGATACACATTCTAAGGGTTGAAAAGCTGAGCAAGCAATACAACAAGCATTAACTTCTATTTCAATGGGAGTTACGGTGTGGCTGTGCTAAAGCTTTGTACCATTTAGTGAATCTGAGCCTAAATTGTAAGTACTACAGTATAAAAATGGATGAAGAATTGAGGAAGAAAGCACGTGAAAATACCAAGGGGTAGATACAGTATATGAAAGAAAGGAGTTCAAAATCAAAGTCTCTAGATTAAAAACACATTTCAAAGCTTTCTAGAATTTGTAGAACAAATACCTGGGCATGGACAAAGTACTGTACTGTACTATAATACAAATGATATTACTAGCAGACAGTGATAAATCAGACCACACCTATTGCAACATGTTCCATTCCATACCTTCTCAAGTGTGAAAGCACTTCTCAGGAATTACAGACAATTCTCTTGAGCAAACTAGTTGTTAGGTAATCATATTCCAAATGTAATTACTGCATCACCAAAATAAGGTAATAGTGGCACATTTTTCTAATTATTTTTTTCAAAAGTATTGCAAAGTATTCAGCAAAACACAAAATAGTAAAATCCACCTCCGTTACAGCTACAATCAAATAATTTTCATATCTTTACATAGGAGTTGCAGGCAGCTTTACTGAATACCAGCCAAAACGTATTGCCAATTGTCCTCGAGCTAGCATTTCAACAATCTTTAGAACTGGATCTATCACCTGAACAAATTTTGTTGATTGTTTTATATTCTGTTAACAAAAATACATTTCTTATAACAAATTATTAAAGATAAAATCACATGCAGATTAAGATAAATGGTGATTATGGTTGCAGATGACTTTCAAATCAATGAAAATTAAGTAAGCATTGGGAAATATACCTAGCATCTGCCTTCCCAATAGAAGTAGTGGCCATCAGGGAATGCATTATGCATGCCTTCATGAACACTAAGTTAACAAGGGGCTAATACAAATACCCTGGCAACCCTACTACCCATTGTAAGTCATTGACAAACCTCCCTCCTTAGGGCACCTAACCCCATAATCACCCCCATAATCACACTCACTGGGTGTTATGAGAAATGAATAAGCAATGGCTTGTGTGTTAATACTAATGCTTAATAGCGATGTGCCAATTGCTATACAAAGGATGTAAGTATACAGTGGTCCTGGCTAATCATTAACTCCAAACCAAGTCAATGCAGAAAGGAAATTGCAAAACAAGACAAGGTAAAAATGCATAGCGTTCAATTGGTACACAGAGAATGCACACGGCGGTGGCAAATAGTTCAAGGACTGCAATTTACATACTGTAGCCAAGTGGCTGACATCTCATTGCCATTTTAGCAACTGGCACATCACTATTAAGCATTAGTATTAACAAACAAGCCATTGCTTATTAATTTCTCATAACACAAAATGACACAACAGGCTATATCTCCTTGTGGTACATTACCAGCAACCATAGATTATAGGCAGCATTTCTATATATACCTGAGCATTATTCTCAGCGGAGTGTCAGCTTTTTAACTTTGCATCAGCAGTGAAAAGTCACTTTATCAGCGCACTAGGCATTTTGATACTAATATCACTATTGTATCAATTTGCAGTTACATTTTTCTATCCACTTCAACATTGTGCTTAGAGCTGTTGTCTTGCACAGGCTCAATCCACATACCACCAAACTATGATTGTGTTGTGCCTTCCATGTAGAGATTATATCATAGAGTGATCAACTATTTGTGACGCTTGTGCTCTCCACACAAGCGCAGGGAAAGGGAAAGGACCATTAGCGAGTTGGGGAGGCCGCAGGGGAGACGAAGGGAGTGAGTTGCTGCGCAGCTGGGGATCGGCGCACGTAGTCACGTGACCGCACCACACGCAGGATAATGCACAACGCGTCCGGAGGTGCGGTGCCAGGCTCAGAGGCAAGACTGATCCAGCTGCATGTGCGCGCATGCTCTGGCAGCAGAGCGGGAGTGCGCGCGTTCTCAGGCACCAACGCGGGGGTTGTGGGAAGCCACAAGTGAGAAGCAGGAGAGGTAGAATCCAAAGCACAAGGTCACTATAGTTGAGTGCATCCTGGAGGACGTCCAGCCTCCTTAAGGACAGAGTGCATGCTGGTGGACGTCCAGCCTCCTAAGGCATAGTGCCAATAACTGAAGAGTGCAGCAAATCTAAATATAACATAAGGGTTCTTAGTCTAATCCATTGGCCAAGGAATTATAAGCCTGCTACCACGTCAAGGTGAAACCTAATAAGCAGGCACCTACACTACCCAACAGTAAACTAACCTTAGTAGTGACTGTCCCAATCTTCCGGAATCCAAAGGAAATGAGTAAGGTCCCAAGGAGGTCCAGGCAGGAACAGCATGCAATGATGGTAGTACTTGCAGGAACCCAGATAGGTAGCCACTGAGTGCTATTTAAAGGAAGCAGCAGCTGTAAGCAATGAGAAAGTCAGAAAGAGGCTTACTTCCTGTCAGGAGGAGGAGGGCAGGATTTGCCAGGAAGCAAGATGGCGTCGTTTGCTTCAGAATCCTTAAAGACACAGGATCTTGACTCGCAGCTAGAGGGCGGTGATCAGAAGGAAACAGGTAAGGAAGGAACACGCCACAGGGGGGCGTGTTCCGCGCATCGTTACACTATTTATCCTAGGGTCATTTAGCTATAAGTATTTACTGCTCATTTCATCTGGCTTTATCAACTATTTATACTAGTTATCTTTAGCGTAGACCCTACCACTGGTTGGCACTACATAAATCAATCACAGGTTGGTTTGATCGGTATGCTGTGCTAGATCCTGCATCATATACCTGGATTAGCATTTGATACTGTAGTCATATTAGTAGTGGCAATCTCGAGGTACTACACCCTATCTTAGATAGGTGTCTTCAGGTGTTTATTTTGCTTACTTACCTTTCTTAATTAGAGGTAAATTTATACTTCGCAATATACCTTTAGCTCAACTTTACCACCCCATCTCCCTCCCAATCTATTTTAATTACATTTTGTTATATATATTGATATTCATGCATGTAGACTTTATTTTAATTAGATATCCAATAAATGTTATGTTTTAATAGTCCCAGAGTGCATCCATTAATGAGCTCCTAGTTAGAGAGAAGTGGTGTTAACACACCTCTGTCTCTAATTTTTGACAATAAATATCAAAAAATGCTAAATGAGCCACTAAGCTCATATAAAACTGTACCTTATGAAAGGGCACCGCGCTATTATGTAGCATATCACAGTGAACTGAACATGTAAAATATTTTTGGGGAGTTGATTACACTGGATACAAAAACTTTAGACTATTAAGATGTAGTTTAATTATGTAAGATACTATTAAAGTAATAGTTGGAAGAATAAGGTGGAACAATGGGTTGCAGATGCCAAATGCAGTTTCTCCACGTGGAGGGATCATTACCTGAGAGTAACACTCCATAACAACTCTATTTTTAGCTCTGTGATACATATATATTTGATGAATATACAAATTATTGTTGATGGTAATAAATTAATTTGCTGAAAAAAGGCAATAGATTAAGATGGTCTTACTCCACACTGGGTGGCAGACTATAAAATAACTTCCATGCTCACATGCAGCAGAAAGTGAACCCAGTAAACAGACGGCAGAAAATACATATTTATTGAGCATTTTCAATACATATTTTTGTTATGCCCTCTATGATCACATCACTCTCATTGGGCACATGTGAATAGATTAATGGTATTGCAATATTGTTGTGGCACATGCATATTTAGCATATTATAATTTATACATATTTTTAATTAAAATACTCCTAATACTGTACTTATAAGCATAAATATATGTAACATATACTAAAATCAACATTATGTGTTGACATTGAATTTTCAGCTGCCTAATTTACATTTTTTTTAATTAAACCTCATAAATACATACTGTAAATAGATTATAATCACTTGCTACATTTGTTTTTACCTAATGCCAACAATTAATGGTATTTTCCATGCAGGAAAATAATCTGTGAAATAGATTAGTGCTACAAAAGATAATATATCAAGATTACACAGAACCAAATCATGAAGACTCTTGGAGAGCTAGCTCTAGTGGTTTGATTTTTTATAGGCACATTGGATTTACACAGAGTACAGTTCATGCCACAGAAATCACAAGAGGAGATCGTTCTCATTGTCATTGAATTGTATGTTCTTGTTGCTGTGTTTCCTGAAACAAAACAAAATTTACATTAAAATGTGCAAACAATTTTTTTATTATTGTAAAAGATCAGTAATAACATGACACTAAGAAAATCACAAACTGTTTCTAGGCAGAGGCTACAGATTCTGCCAACCGAAAATACTCCTGTTAAATCCATGGTTCCTATATAGGCCAAGAAAACCTACAACCTGAATAATAGCCAGGTAATAGAAATCAATTTCTATGTTTTTTTTATGAGTACAGGACAGAGTGACAAAATACAAATTGTACTTCTACATTTCCAAATTGCCCCATCATTAGCTGACAACAAACTCCTTTGTGTTTAGATATGGAATTCCAATTCATTAAATGTGTTCAAAATCTTACATAGTGATAACATATCATTAAGTTAATTAGCAGTTCAGATAATAACATCTACATGATTATACTGTAGTATGTCTCATCACATTTATAAATACATACATATTTATTTTAAGTGTATTATCTTTCATATATCAGACAATTGAACCCAAATATCTCACACCTATGTATATAAAATTATTTCCTTTAAATGCAAATATTGAATTCTACTATACCGATAACACTTTTATATTTGGGGTTCTCTTTTATTCAATAGAGTAATAAGGATTGCGTACATCATCGTGAATAGTGATGGGCAAACTGTCCCAATTCACTTCAAGAAATGTCTCGCTTTTATTGCAAATATTCACATTTCTATGTTTGAAAAGATATTCACTTATATTGGCCAACTGTGTTTGCAAAATATTACCAAAAGATGGGACATCAGTGGACCTTTCTAATGTATTAAAAGATATTTTGTGGCCAGCAGCGAATGTCCAACAAATTCACAATATTGTGCATAAGTTTTATCCATGTTTAATCATGAACAATAGGTTCTTTAACATCACATATGGCTTATGTAGTATTCCCAAACTGGCAAATGGTGAAAACATACTTTGAGCAGTATACTGTATGGCAATATCACCCTAAAAATACCCCCACAAGAAGGTAAAGTGCTTTGTACAGGAATGAGCATTCAATGTGAAGTAGAGTTCAAAACTAAGTACACTGTGACAGTGGTGCTAGCCATCAGCTGGTTTAGCTCATACTGCTAAAGCTATTTTCTTGAATAACAGAGGCTGTGTGGGTTCAACTCTGGATCCTATTGGTTCTGACACCATAATGCATTCCTCATAAGGGGCTTGTCAACCGAATAACACTGTGTGCTCTGGGAAGACAGTGGAATCACTTCCTGTAGTTTTATTTATTTATAGTTATTTATTAAAATAAAGTATTTAAATTCAGTCTGTGTCTGGCACTATGGCAGATAGCACACTGAATATTTATTTATTTTTTTGTTACTTAAATTTTTTATTACTAATTTTTTCAAAAGTAAAAAAGGGGTACAAAAAGAAAAAAGGGAAGGAAAAAATACAATGGTACAATGTTGTAAATAATCTGATGATTTCACATTAGGAAGGGAGGGCACACTGAATATTTTTATCCCTGTTCTGTTATACCGTAACCACCTTTGCTCATATTTGTTATGTAGCACAAAAAGAGTGCATATACCTGTAGTAGCTCCCTCTCGCTGGCATCCTTTAAAAGCAGACTGCTTCCACTTCCCGGTTGACAGTTTAAAGTTCCTTATGGAGCACACCTGAGATACCTGTGAGATATGCTAATAGCTATATTAGCTACATGTGTGAGCAGCGAGCAGCTGAAAAGTATGATGTGACTGCTACCCATCAGCTGGTCTAGGTCACACTACTAGAGCGGCATCTTAGAAAAGCAGTCGTTGTGGGCTCTAGTCCGGTTAGGTCTGACACCATTCCATTCACTGGGTGCCTTAGGCTTATCAACTCTAAATAGTTGGTATGGCAATCCTTTTAGGAAGAGTGGGATGGGACTCATTTAAATATGCTTTGCATAGCCATTAGTATATCTCACACAACTAAATCCAGTCTTTATCTATCTTGTCAAATTAATCTGAGTGTGGATTTTTAACAATCCGGCATCGGCTTTCAGATTAAATATGAAATTAGAGTTCAGATTCTAAAAAATCCATTCAGATTGTATTCAATGACGGCTTTTAATGGATTTTTAGTTCCCAATCCGAAGATACATTTGGTGGGGGGACGGATTTGGTGAAAAGTATCCGCAGAATTCTGGGAAACAGATTTGGACTGGTTCGTCTATCTCTACTCATAACAACATTAAGGTAGGCTGGTAAAACAGTTTTTGGTGCATTTTAAAGTAACTAGTAACTCCAAATTCCATCTTAAACTCAAGGTACATTTTTGCTATCAGCACTTACTTGGGTTATAGTAATCAGAAATAGTGATCACCGCATCTTGAGAACCTGCTACTTTTGCATTTCGAACCATAGGAATAGTTACACAAACCTCTGTTGCATTCATCTAAAAAGTAAGAAAAAACACATGATGGGCAAAACATTATACTTTAAAATTGTATTTATTTATAAAAATGTTTTACCAGGAAGTAATACATTGAGAGTTACCTCTCGTTTTCAAGTATGTCCTGGACATAGTTAATATGACAAATAATACATGGTTACAAATAGTTACATAAATGAACAGGGTATACATTATATACAATACATTGCATGCACAGTTAGAGAAGATGTATATTATAGGCTTATGTAACAGTTACAGACCAGATTAAAATGTGAGACAGCCTTAGTTTTGAAAGAACTTAAACTGGTGGTGGATGTGAGAGTCTCCGGTAGGTTGTTCCAGTTTTGGGGTGCATGGTAAGAGAAGGAGGAATCTGAACATTACTCAAATATGACTCGCATCATATGCTATGAAATGAATCGATCTGCCAGATCTCCTTTAGTCCTTCAATGCTAATTATCACCATATTTTCCAGTTGTTGTTTTTTTTGCTTTGAGTTCATGATACAGTAGAGGCAACGTTTATTCTAACATTTGCCGTAAACTAGCCGGGTTACATTCTGGGTATGTGCTGGGTATGTTCTGGGCTAGTTTGAGGCACGTTTAAGGTATTTCTGCATTGACTAACGACCCAAAGGATTAACACAGCAGGGATCCCTGGCAGTACAATTCAGTTTGAATGGGACTGCCAGGGACCCCCGCTGTTAATCTGATAGGCCATTAATCAATGCAGAAATGCTGGGGCTAGTTTAAGGAAAGTTTAAGGCATGTATTCAGAATGTACCTGGGTGTTTCCTGGGTTTTTTGGGGAATTGCCACTGTTTTTTGTTCGAATAAGAGTTGCCTCTACTGTACCACATCAAGGTTTGAATTTTGGAAAGTATATTTTGTATCAATTTAAAAAGTGAACATTCATACAGTAGCAGTCAATTGATGTTAGTCGAATAAAAAAATGGTTACAAGGACAGTACTCTAGGGCAAAAAATACCAAAATGTATATGTACAAAGGATTTGATTCACTATTGGTGAAAACTACAGATGTAGCCATTTTTATCCTACTGACAATGCAGAATATGACAGAGTTTCCATTGGATACAATTGGGGGTGATAACGTAGAATATCACAACATATCGCCACAGAGGTTAAAATAACCCTGCAGTGATACCATGCTGTGCTCCATCAATAACATTTCCCACAAAATAATTCTGTTCTTGAAATTTAGAGAGAAGATTTTCAAAAGCTGTGATCTCAAAAGTTACATATGCATTTTATGTAAGTATTACTTGTTTAATATATACTAATTTTACTGCCTACAAAATACTGAATGTGACTTCTGTTTGATCTTTGTTGCTATTCAATTTGGTGGAGGTGGAATAAGAGATATAATTTAGGAGGAACAGGAAAACATTAATATTAAGTGTCGCAAAGGGATGTTTTTGGCGAACATAAATCCCATATATTTGGTATATACTACAAAGGAATGTTTCTCCAGGCCAAGAAAAGGGAGAAAATGCATCAAAATTGTCCACCAAGTCAACCTTAAAAAGTCTGATATAGTGTTAGCGCAGATTTAAGTTATTATGTATCAAACAAAAATGCATTTGATGCAACACAGATGTTTCATTATATACAGTAGATTACCAAAATGCACTATTTTCATAGCATAATATTACATTAATAACTAATATTTACGAACACTAGTTCTAAATAAAAAATATACATTATTCTGTTTTAAATTGTATCAATGGAATGCGCCAAAGGTCATTTCAAACAACGAATTATACAGCATATGTATAAAGCCTCCATGCATAAAATGCATATTTTATGAAGGTTTGTACTACTTTTATGGCGAGATATGTGTTACCTCGCTCAAACCCCCCCAAAAATAATAAGGTCGCGTGCTGCCAGGGAGTGAGTAGAATATATCGAATGAAGTGTACAGGGTACACAGAAAGATCCCAAATAAAAGCGCAACGCAGACCAGAGTAGTATAAGATTATGGTCCAAATGTGCGACTAAACAAACATTTAAAATATTTTTATTACAAATAAATGGATAAAAAAGTGAATCCTCCTAAATCTCTAAAATCAGAGAGATGCTAGCCTAGATTAATAGCATGAGTATATCTGCTATAATAGGATAGTAGCCTAGTTTATCCAGAACAAAAACTAGGCTACTATCCTATTATAGCAGATATACTCATGCTATTAATCTAGGTCTTACTGGTCCTATACACACTAGAGGTAGAGGCTAGCATCTCTCTGATTTGAGAGATTTAGGAGGATTCACATTTTTATCCATTTATTTGTAATAAAAATATTTTAAATGTTTGTTTAGTCGCACATTTGGACCATGATCTAATACTACTCTGGTCTGCGGTGCGCTATTATTTGGGATCTTTCTGTGTACCCTGTACACTTCATTCGATATATTGTACTACTTTTAGCAACAACACTTTAATGCACAAAACAATTAAACATTATCTAAGTACAAAGGCCCTTTTATCTTATTGCACCACACTGTTTTTATGTTCTTTTCCTTGTATCTGTTTAAAATGTAAAGAACACTTCCTTATATTAAAGACAGCATCTTAACCAAGAAGGTAGACGCAATGATGCAGCAAAGTGGCTTCATTCATTGTTTCTAACGGATGCAAAATGAAAAGAGCCTTCAGTTCAAAATTGCTTTTATCCCTGAAAACTGTTGAAAAATAATTGAAGTTAGTTACAAATATTAACAAATTGAAGAGTGGGTACTATTTGCAAATAAACCTTTAAGTTTTTAATCTTACCCTCCACTAACCTGTATTTTTTCTGTGAATTGTACTCTGCTTCGCGCTCATCACTACTCTGAATTTTCTGCGGCATTAGATCCTCATAGGCAAATCATGTACATACAAAACATTTATCTTCTCTAAAGCTTATTCCCTCTTCCCTACTCAGACCGTCTCACCCCTCAAACACCTAAGATGGGCTAAAATTATTCTGCTTTCCTTCATTAAAAATTCCTTTTTCGTTGGTTTAACACTATTCTGTTCATTACTAAACAACATCCTTTTTCTTCCCTCATCAATGCTCACTGATATAAGTTTGGAAATTTCCCAAAAATAAAATACATTCTAGATTTTGCTTATTTAGAAATGACAAAATGCTTGTTATTACAATATTGTTATACTGTTTCTTTTGTTGTTATTTCAAGAAGCGTAAAACTTACCGAATCAAAGTAAAGGTATACTTTGTCATCTTTTTGTTCCACCATTTTAAGTAACCCACTTATGGGAATTCCCTCTGGGTGCAGTGTGAATCCACTAAGAAGTCCAACGTCTAACAGAACCATGCCACTCTGACCTCCCGGGTGGCTATTACAAGAAAAAAATAATGTGCAGTAAGTAAGCGGTTTAGATGCTTCATCAGCAAGTATTTAAACTACTGTAGCTGAGAGAGATTATTACATAAGTCAGGATACATCAAACTGCCATACTGGGTGGGGTATGTGAGAAATATGTGTTGTTAGGAAATTAATAATATTTTTTTTTACGTCTGTGTGCACAAATACTTGTACTGTAGTTTGGTGAATAAAATTCCAGATCTCATTGCAAGAAAAACAAATACAGAATATAGGATTCATTCCACTACAGTGGAAAGGGGCATAGGAGTAGAGATGGGCGAACCAGTCCAAATCCATTTTCCAGAGTTTTCCATTAAAAATCCATTTCACGGTGTAAAATTCGCCGACTAATTTGTTAGAGTTGAAATCTGCGCGGATTAATCCAAAACCGCCATTGGACACAATCCATTTTAACAATCCATTTACGGATTCCACAATCCGCTGACGGATTTGAAGAATCCAATACACGGATTCATGAATCCACAGATTGGATTCTTAAAATCCATCAGAGGATTGCGGAATCTGCGGATGGATTGTCGGTATCTGCAAACCAAAGGAACCAGCTAATCCAAGGCGGATAAAAATCCGCAAAAAAATTTGCCCATCTCTCTATATGGGAGACATTATTATAGCTGACTAAAAGTAGGCATAGAATGCACCCTAATAATATGGAAAGCCAGCAGGATGCTGGGGTGTATAAGAAAAAGTATTAGCAGCAGGAAGATATTGTTTACCTTGTGCATACATTTACAGACAGTCTTTCAATGTTGTTTTCTTTTACTGTGACATCTAATTGAAATTCTTCCGGGATCAGTACATTTCTTTTACGCCTGGAGGATGGTTGTTCGTTATACATGATATTAAGCTGTAGTATAAAATGAATAAATGTCAGTGCAAATAATGTAATTTATTTCCATTACACAGAGCTGAAATGTGAGATATAGTGCCACTGACATTCTCACACGCTCTTCAGAATTTGTATGGAAATGAAGACATGGAAGGTTATTAAAGGATTTGTTAAACCAAATACAGAGAGGATACTGTAAGTGTTCATGGGAAAAAAGATGTGCAGAAAACAGTAAAGGCTTTATATTTCCGGCATATATGCTATTTACTGTAGAATGTATTTAGAACGCACCTGGAAAATAGCTAATCCTCTTCCTACTGCAGAAACATTGATTGAGAGAGGCTGGGAAACTTTAATCTAAAATTCAAAAATAGACAACAATTATACTGTGATTCATTGTTTTTTTTTTTTTTTTGTAATTCAGAACAGCAGCAATACAACTTGAGATTTGTACCTGTTGACTTTGTAGCACCAAAAGATTTTCAGGGTTGATCTGAAAGGTTTTTGGTACAAATGAACCTGGCCCAGTAACCTTCACTGTTAAAGCAGTGTCAGCAGTAGAAGCAACTGCGGCAAACTGGGATAAAGCCTGCAGAGCCATTATGGTATCCTGTGGAAAGCAAAGAATAGATTACATGGTCAAGGGATTAGGCCCGTCTTTTTGTAAGGGCAAATGTATTTATATAAAATCTGTAATAAATAATTATAGATAAAAATAGTAGAAAAGGCATATGCGGTATCCACATCCAATTAGTATTTCAACACCATTCCTGATAATGTCATAATTACTATATGAAATGTTTGTTGATCCCAAACCAAAAAAATGCCTTGCCTAAAAAAGTAAACCCAAGTGATTTAGATAGGCGCTTTAAACACAGTGCTAAAACAATATGTGATATAATCTTTATGATAAATAATTAAAGGTGCTCAAATGTTAAATAATTGATTCTGATGTAAGGTGAAAAAATAAAGTCTAAACCTCCGATGGGAATTGTAATGGATCCCCTAATGCAAATAGACACATCCAGGATTCCGAGGGAGCATATACAGTATATCAGGAACACCCCAAGAAAAGAAGGAAAAAATATCTAGTGCACTTCTGCCACACAAATGGATAATGAAATGGAAAAAATCTTGGCCGGTGTTTTCTGACGAAGCTGACTGAGATCAGCGAAAAGCGTAGAGCCTGCAAGTGTGAGCTGTGAGATCAAGCCGAGAGGATCAGCTGTTGTACACCTGTCCCCTTCCCTGCGAATCCGGAAGCAGTGAAGACACCGGCGGAAGTGACGTAAGACCCCATCCGAAGTCATCAAGCTACGGGAGAAACTCAAGACAGACGGCTTCTAACTATAACTCAACGGCGCGAGATCATCTCAAGCTTACCTTCTAACTTGATGTGCCTGTTTTGAATGTACATCATGTGAGTACATAAATTGTTGCTATTTTATTATTCTTGATAAACGTTTAACGGGTCTGCACTAGTGGCTCTCTCCGGTTGTCTCTCTTCTCCCTGAGATTCACCACGACCGAATATCTACCAGAGAAGCTGCTGTTTAGCCTCCTGATACTGCTGGTTTATATCCTACGTCCTGTAAGTAGGTGCTTCATACGAGCCAAGATTTGTTCCATTTCATTATCCATTTGTGTGGAAGAAGTGCACTAGATATTTGTTCCTTCTTTTCTTGGGGTGTTCCTGATATATATGCTCCCTCTAAATCCTGTACGTGTCTACTTGCCTAAAAAAGTGCCAAAATTCAGTTCCCTTGCAAAGATAGCCATGATTAGGAGAGTTTGAAAATATAACAATTCCAAATTATACCTTTATTCTTTTTTCTGTTTAATATAAAACTTTATTAAATCACCAAAATATTTTAAGAACTGGGTCAAATACTATGGACTCCTCTGTTTAGGAAATCAAAACCCTACACAAGTGAGTAAGCGCAAAGTTTTACAAGTACTGTAGTTAAGAGAGTAACGTTAGTGGAAAGATTTGTAACCTGAGTTGATGAATATCCCCCAAGATGGTTCCTCTGTTGGCTAAGCCATTTCATGATAGGAATTCCTTGAGGGATCATGTTTTGTTTGTAGTGGGAAAGCAGTGCATAAGATGCGGTCTCAATATCTCTTGATTGTGGCTGCCAGTAGTATGGCATTACAGAGGGCGAAGACCAATACTTTGCTCCGCCTAATGAAATGAAGAAAGGGGAATAGGAATATATGCCAGCTTTATTTTCAACAATTAATATCTGTAAGTACAACTCATTTTTTTTTCAGGCCCCCTCTGAGCTGGACTGCAGTACTGCAACAAATAATCACCCAGCTCACTAGGCCTGGATCCATAAAAGGGTGCTAAGCTGTAGCGTGCCTCTACTCCCATTTGAATGCACTAAAGGTATGCTAAATCTTCAAACTATTTTGTGGATCTGGGCCTAAACATATCCACATTTTAATCACCGAAAATACTTATTGTTTTTTACCAGCAAAAAATAACAATAATATTAACATTAATGCTACCAATATAATTCCAACTCAAGTTCAAGAACTTCCATACTTGTTATCTTGATTTAATTATAAGGCATGAAAATCCAGAGTCGTTCATCTTTTCTAAGGCACTAAAGGGTAGATCGACAGAGATCCTGTCATTTTCCCCTAATAAGATGTTCACGAAATTGGGAACGGACGTTATTTTTCTTATTAGTAATGGGTATCCTCAAAGCTAATAATATGCAAAATAACATCCGTTTGTCAAAGTAGTAGCGCTAGTAACTGTGATTTTCATTTCTCAGAGATACGTTCTCCAATACACTGCACATGTTCATTGGTTAAACTTTAAGGCATGTTATTAATGCAGCGCTATTAATGAAGATTTTCGTGGGCATTACCAAAAGCTAATACAAATATTGTTCTGATATTGAGAAAAGTAAATGTTTTAGATGTATTAACATTTTCACTTGATGGCATGGTATTAATGTAATAATGGACAAAATTGTAAGGGGTAAGTGGCCCCAATTAACCAGTGCTACAGAGCATATGTGACCCACAGTAATTGTAAAGTAAATGTTTTTAACTGCGTTTTAAACCGGATCACTTGGTGTGGTATTGCATGCTTGAGGCTATATGCATTAAACCCCTAGATGGCACAAGGTATAACAGAGGTGTGCAGAGTTGTAAGTAGGGAGTGTTTGGACCCCCCCTTGACCTCTGAAATTTCCCTGAATTGAATAATCTTGTATGCCTGGGGTGGCTCTCATTTAAGCAGCAGGTTTACTCACATGCGGTTTGAACGCCGGTTCTGTGTGCTCCATGGCTGACAAGGGATGCAGAGAAGGTGTACCTGTTCCGGTTTGGAAGGGGTGTTTCAGCGGGCACCACGAGGCAGAAAAAACGTAGCAACTGCTGGACTGTGCTGTGAAGTGTCCTTTATTGAAGCATGGTTAAAAAGAGGGGGGGAAAAGGATGCCCCTGCACCTCTAACGCGTTTCACCCAAGCATGGGCTTTTTCAAAGAGTAACATTACCCGTGTGCAGGCCTCTGATATACCGGATGTGAACCGGAAGTGACGTCACACAGCAAATGGGCTCTGAGTATGCTGCATGCTGTATGATAGACTGCCAGGCTCATGGCTTGAAGACACTCACATGTCACATGCGCATGTCACTGAAGCCCATGGGTGCCGGGTGAATGTCATTCAGCTATGACTCAGTATTCCATCATGCAGCCTGCTGTGTGTGTGGTGTAGGCTCACTGGCAGACAGGCACCATAGGTGGCGCACTTGCGCTATGTGTGAGTGTCTTCAAGCCATGAGTCTGGCAGTCTATCATACAGCATGCAGCATATAATCAGAGCCCATTTGCTGTGTGACGTCACTTCCGGTTCACATCCGGTATATCAGAGGCCTGCACACGGGTAATGTTACTCTTTGAAAAAGCCCATGCTTGGGTGAAACGCGTTAGAGGTGCAGGGGCATCCTTTTTCCCCCCTCTTTTTAACCATGCTTCAATAAAGGACACTTCACAGCACAGTCCAGCAGTTGCTACGTTTTTTTTGCCTCGTGGTGCCCGCTGAAACACCTCTTCCAAACCGGAACAGGTACACCTTTAATGTAATAATGACTGTATAAAGTATGTGTGTACAATAATATATATCCATACATACCTCAACAATATACAAAATTAGAAAATACTGTCGCTCTCCTATGTGTGGTTTGTTTATACATAAATGGGGTGCATACGGGAATAATTTACAATGAGAAAAGGAGAAAGGTTGACAAGGCAACCTAAAGAGACCTATGTGCACTCACAAAAAACATTAGAGGGCTCGGAAGTATTCAATCCTAGGGAATAATCCCTATATGGCCACTCACTGATATACGTGATAAAAACCTTTATTAAACATTGATGCAAGAATCTAATATCTAGGATAAAATTAACAGGGAGAAATCACAAAAGTGGAGATACCTATAAATCTTTGGCTGCCATGCAGCATATCTCTGTCCTCTACAAAGTGAAGGGACAGTACAGAAAGAGGAAGGAAGCACCAAACCAAATATAGTCTATTGGTCTTGTCACAGAAGTGTGTGGTATAATGGTCATATATATCTAAATACCTAAGTGTCAAGTATAGATCTAAAAACATATACTGTATATATACACACACACTATTATCAATGCCACCCTTGTATATTACAACTGTTGGATTTTCTTTGTGTGGAATCCAATCACCTGATAGGAAGCCTCAGTGTTAGTTGTACTGTAGCTGTTGCAAATATCATCTTATATTGCTGTACAGTTGGTAATAAATTGCTACATTCCATGCATATACCCCAGTTACACTGTGAAAAATGTTCATGTGTATAGCGAAACTGCAACATTAAGCATTGTCCTTAATCACACACTATCAGCAAAGTGTATACAGAGAGTAGAGTTCAGGGTTTCATACTGTTGTATTGTATCCTTAGCTTGTATGTGCAGTATATATGTCACTCATGCATAGGGTTATGGAAGTAATCACTGGACAATGTTTCCAGATAGATACGACCTGTTGTGACTGCTGTGCTTCAATATGACTCCTCTCACAGCTCCACTCCTGCGCTCCCTGATGATGTCAGTCTGGTGATGTCAGTAAAACCGATGTACGCTTCACGCCTGCAAGGCGCTTTGTCAAGGTATAGGGATTGGTATCTGTCCACAAAAGTGGCTTCTTAAAAAGAGAGAGTGAGCGGACCCTCGGCCGTCACCGGCCCCCTCCCCCCATACCTCCCTTTCCTCCCCCTCCCACCCCCCGCTTCTCCCTCCCCTTCCTCCCTACTGACCCAGTTTGGTTAGTGTTCTTATACTGTGCATAGCTGTTATACGCACGGGATGTTAACAACGCATGACACTACAATGGTTAACTGCTGTATTATCATTGTTTCTTGAAAAAGGGAGACCAAAAAGCGCACCAGCACAAACGGAGCAGGAAGAACCCAGGACAAAAAATGATTAAAAGGGCACTTTAATGTGACAAAAGACCCATCCAATGCAAAAAAGAACGCTGCGACGTTCGAAATGCATTGGATGGGTCTTTTGTCACATTAAAGTGCCCCTTTAATCATTTTTTGTCCTGGGTTCTTCCTGCTCCGTTTGTGCTGGTGCGCTTTTTGGTCTCCCTTTTCCCTGTATTGCATTGAGTAGCTGCACAGCCTGCCTGCCTGCCCTACCAGGATGTGAGTACTTGTATATTTTTCAGGGGAACCTGCCAATGAGACTGATGGTGAGTGGGTTGCATCACACACCACCTGTCTTCAGGAGGATAGTACCCATTATATGACACAATAGGTACTATATCAATTGTTAGTACCCTGGTACAGTGGTCTGGCTTATTATCATTTTGAGATATACCTGCATTTGAGCGCTTCAGCTATTTTCCATATTGTTTCTTGAAAACCAATGAAATTCAAGTTATAAAAAAAAAACACACAACACTGTGATGATTTCCATACTGCTCTGAATAGAAAGTGTATTAGTATGGTATAACTACATAGTCGGGCCTATAGTAATGTAGGAGTGTGTGGACCTTAATGTGACCGTCTCTAAGAGTCAAAACGGACACCAAGGAGTTTAAGACCCCACTGTATACCAAGATCCCCCCCTTTTTTTGTTTTGGTTGTCTCATAACACTGTAGACTCAGCACTACATATACTCTAGGCTACTACATGTGGATATGCTAAACTGTATAAATACATACCCACATATTAATAGAAGTAGTCTACAATGGTGTTGGAGTATCTTGCGTTATCTGCCTCTAGAGGTTACAGCGGACACTACAAGGTCACTAATAGCACCCGGAGTCGAAAGATCACCTCACTGCCACCTAGGTAATAGTACTCGGTACTGTGTGGTCAGGTGACATATACGAAACCTTTGGTAATGTAGGAGTATGTAAGCCTTGTCTTGTCTGCCTCTAGAAGTCAAAACTGGCAGTACAGAGTTAAGGACTCCACCAGCAAGTTAGTAGTAGGGTGTCTTACAAAAATGAGGTGTATATGTATCCCTCATTAAGGCCATTGGGTTGTAATGTTTGCAGAGTGAAAATCCATTGACACTCCTGCTGCATCAAATGTTTGTCCCAATTCCCTTTCCTAGGGCCCCATGGTATATGTTCAATTCCACAGAATGTAAGGAAACATGGATCACCATTGTGATGTTGATGGATGTGTCGTGCTATTGGGGTGTCCTGTTCATTCCTAATTGAACCCAGATGTTCGAGTAACCTTCCCTTTAAGGCTCTATGGGTTTTCCCCACATATCGCATACTACATCTGCATGTAATTAGATAAATCACTCCTGTGGTTTGGCAGTTGTTGAAGTTTTTCATGCCATGTACCCTGGGGATTACTGGATCTGGGAATTCTTTGGTGACTCTCATAAAGGGACATGCCCGACATCTGCCGCAAGGGTATGATCCAATTGGTTTCATACCACCCAGCTATGTCCTATTTCTTTTTACCATAAAGTGACTGTGAACCGGTCTATCTTTCAGGTTTCTGGCCCTTCTACAGGTCATAGTTGGTGTATCTTTCAAAACCTTCTGCAGGTCAGGGTAACTTCGTAAGATGTGCTAGTGTTTGTTAAAGATGTTACGCAACTCGCTCCACTGATTATTGAACGTTCCAATGTACCTTATGACTTTATCCTCTATTGTAGCCATGTGTTGCCTATCACTCAAAAGACTTGTCCTTGGTGTACCTTTTACCCTTATGTAAGCTTTGTGTACAGAGTTCTTGGTATATCCTCATTGTAGGAACCTAGAATTCATATCTACGGCCTGTTTTTTGTATTC
Organism: Ascaphus truei; assembly: GCF_040206685.1. Taxonomy (NCBI): domain Eukaryota; kingdom Metazoa; phylum Chordata; class Amphibia; order Anura; family Ascaphidae; genus Ascaphus; species Ascaphus truei. The sequence goes on from NC_134486.1 coordinate 325,342,026, forward strand.
TTGCATGGTTGAGCAATTTCTGCCTAGCCTCAAGAATTGGCCTGTAGGTATGTTCTTAATTATGTGTTGAGGATGATGGCTGTCTGCACATAAAAGGCTATTAGTGGAAGTAGTTTTCCTGTATATTGTTGTTGTCAATTTACCATCTACATGTTTGGAGATAGTTAGGTCTAGAAAGTTTAGTGTCGTCAGGCTCGCTTCAAACGTCAATTTCAGATTGTGATCGTTCCTGTTTAACAGGTTGATGAATTGATTAAGAAGTTCTCTAGTCCCCTTCCGTAGCATGACAATGTCATTGATATGCCGACCCCACCATTCGATATATCTGGGGTACTCTTACAGGGCATCGCTGAAGTCAACCGTTTCCTCCCACCATCCTAGATATAAATTGGCACAGGTGGGAGCGCAGGTGGTCCCCATTGCCGTGCCCTGGACTTGATGGCAAAATACTTGGTCAAATAGGAAATAATTCCTAGAGAGAATAAAGTCTAAAAGTTGTATAATGAAATCATTGTGAGCGTAACAACTTGTATCTCGTATTAAGAAATGTATCACAGTTCTCAGACCGACTGGATGTGGGATGCTGGTATACAGTCCCTCCACATCCAGTTCTACAAGAAGGGTATCTGGGCTGACTACTATGTCCTCCAGTCTGAGTAATGCATCCGTGGTGTCTCTTAAGAATGACGGCAAAGTATTAACAAAGGGACAGAACACAGTGACCACATATTAACTTGCATTTGCCGTTAAATTGCCAATTCCTGAGACAATGGGTCTCCCCGGGGGTGGCAATTTGTTTTTGTGTAATTTTGACAAGTGGTAAAATGTGGCAACTTGTGGACATTTCACCATGATGAAATCTAGTTCTTTTTTGGTGATCACCTTATTAGTCAACCCTTCTGTGAGGATGTGTAGTAGTTCTGTTTTAAACAATGGAGTGGGGTCTTCCTGTAATACCCAGTAGCTTTTAGTGTCTGATCGCAAACGTCTCTATTCTTGGGCATAATCATCTTTGTTAAGAATGACAACGTTTCCACCCTTATCTGAGGGCTTAATCTCAATAAAGGGGTCCTGTTCAAGGTCATAAAGTGCTCTGCGTTGTGCATATGACACATAGATTTCACAGATAGAACACATGTTTCATAGATTTGGAAGGTGATTCATAATCTCAGTCGTTACCATCTTCACAAAAACATCAACATTTGTACATGATTCAGAAAGAGGGGTGAAAGTGGATGGACTTTTTAAATCAGTGAAGGGGCCTTCACCTGGGGTCCTATCACTTTCCTCCAGTAGACCTCTCAATGCATCTATATTATCAAGCTCCATATCTGTGGGAGTCCCCTTTAAATAGTTATGTCTTCTCCTTTTAAAAAACTTATGGAGAAGCAGTTTGCGTGAGAATAAATTTAGATCTTTAATGCAGTCAAATCGGATAAGATCATTACACACACACACACACACACATTAGATGTCTTAATACAAAGTGCTCTCACTACATTAGGACATTTGAACAATGGATCACTGTGTAGTTCATGCTTTTAAATATCGTCCCCAACTAAGTGGAATGTAACTTCTGTATTAATTAATCAAGTACAATATTGGTACTGATGAATCCCAGCAGATATACACTTAAAAGCAGGGGCCATTACAAACTATATGGGAACAACCATGACAGGCTCACAATAGGTTAATACACGAGGTATGCGTATGAGCTATTCTGTCATGATTGTACCGCCCCTCTTCTCCGCAATTGTCCAGAATAGCTATGCACACCTCTATCAATGCGGTTAAGAAGCCACTGGAGTGGACGGATACCACTCCCTATACCTTGACAAAGCGCCTTGCGGGCGTGAAACATACGTCGGTTTTACTGACGTCACCAGAGTGACGTCATCAAGGAGCACAGGAGTGGATCTGTGAGAGGAGTCATATTGAAGCACAGCAGTCACAACAGGTCGTAACTATCTGGAAACATTGTCCAGTGATTACTTCCATAACCCTATGCATGAGTGACATATATACTGCACATACAAGCTAAGGATACAATACAACAGTATGAAACCCTGAACTCTACCCTCTGTATACACTTTGCTGATAGTGTGTGATTAAGGACAATGCTTAATGTTGCGGTTTCGCTATACACATGAACATTTTTCACAGTGTAACTGGGGTGCATGGATTGTAGCAATTTATTACCAACTGTACAGCAATATAAGATGATATTTGCAACAGCTACAACTAACACTGAGGCTTCCCATCAGGTGATTGGATTCCACACAAAGAAAATCCAACAGTTGTAATATACAACGTTGGCATTGATAATAGTGTGTGTGTGTATATATATCTTTTTAGATCTATACTTGACACTTAGGTATTTAGATATATATGACCATTATACCACACACTTCTGTGACAAGACCAATAGACTATGGGGCTCATGCAGAGAGCATAGATAAAGAAATAGCGCCATCTTGTGGCGAAAAAACTAGCCAGAAATCCTGAAACTCAGGAGAAAATGGCGCGATTTTTAAAAGTGCTTTCAGAGCTGTAAAACTCGCCAAATTCGTGGCGAGAACCTGAAACTCGCCATGCTAATATAGCGTGGTATTCCAGAAGCTCCGAATCGCTGGAACACTCCAATATGTGCATTAGTATGGCGAGTTTCAAATAGCCAGGAAAAGTTGGCAATTTGCAGTTTTTTGCCGAAATGAGTTAACGACGTTCTCTGCATAACACCTTCACTAACGGCAAATCTGTGGCTATTTTACAGCCATTTTAAACTTTTTTACCGTTCCTCTCTGCATAAGCCCCAGTATTTGGTTTGGTGCTTCCTTCCTCTTTCTGTACTGTCCCTTCACTTTGTAGAGGACAGAGATATGCTGCATGGCAGCCAAAGATTTATAGGTATCTCCACTTTTGTGATTTCTCCCTGTTAATTTTATCCTAGATATTAGATTCTTGCATCAATGTTTAATAAAGGGTTTTATCACGTATATCAGTGAGTGACCATATAGGGATTATTCCCTAGGATTGAATACTTCCGAGCCCTCTAATGTTTATTGTGAGTGCACATAGATCTCTTTAGGTTGCCTCGTCAACCTTTCTCCTTTTCTCATACCTCAACAATATAAATTAATTTAGAATGCGTATTAATGTAAAATTAAAATAAATGGAGGAAAGACACCCTCATTTATTTTAATTGTACATTAATAAAAAAGGAAATATTAATTTATATTGTTGAGGTATGTATGGCTATACATTATTGTACACCCATACTTGATACAGTCATTACTACATTATATACCATATTAGTTAACACACACACACACATCACTTTAATCACTAAAAACCATATCATGTGTTTCAGACATTTATACAGTATGATCCCTAATATACATCTTTGTACGACACATAACTTTTTGTAATTAAAGGCTTAAGTGCTATACTCATTACATTGCTTTTAGGCTATTCCCAGCAAAACTCAACGATGATCAGGGTTTGGATGTAGGCAACACCAGACTTTGGAAGGTGCTACATATCGGAGTGTTATTCCCATGCACTAACATGAACTCAGGATCTCCATTGTTAGGTAAACTGCTCATTACCATACGATTTGCATATGAGTAATAGCAGCTAAGAAAGAGAAATGTTTCTCCACACAGACAGAAAAAAACTAGAATACCAAATTACTTGCACTGTCTAGGTTCTGTGACTGTCACTGTCTAGGTTCTGTGACTGTCACTGTCTCTGTATGCTAGAGAGCTTGTAGTGTGTATACTCCAGCATGCAGGAGTTCAATACCTCTAGCTGCAGGTGCAGCTAAAAGGCAGCTACAGTGGGCAGGCAGCTGCCAGAGAGGGAGAGAAACTTTCTCCCCAACCAGGACGACACTGGCTAGTCTGGTCCCCCCACTTCCCCCCAGGCCTGCAGGGAGCAAGGGTCTGCTGAGACCAGCAGGGAATCACACCCAGGAAACCGAATGGCCACGGGCATGAGCAAACCACATGACACGGCAATGCTCCACAGAAACAATGTTCCAGACCTAATGAGGAAGCGGAGCTCGGACGTATCCAGAGGGATTGCCTGGACTCGCTTGGGACAAAGTTCCCCAACTGTCAGATAAGGACTTTAATATTATTCCCTGATATTCTATTGTATATTTTGGGGGCTGGTAACTGGCTTAACTGGCCAGCCAGGTAGCGTTATGCTGTGAGTTAGTCTCCCAAAGGGAGTAGGTTTTGACTTTATGTTTTTGAATCCTGATTTGGCCCTGTAAATAAACCCCGTTCAACGAATAGGTTTCCTGCCTTTAATACGGGACAAAAGACCTTGCAGCGTGACCGAGACATCACAGTACATATAAGTTGATAACTAGTAGTAATTAACAATACCAGCATAGAAATAACACCTCAGTATGTACTAGTGTGGACAATTTGATAATATCCCCTACAATAAAACAGTTGATATCAGATATGAAATACAATTAAAAAGAAAAAATGCACAGATGCGCACCAGGGATTAGATAAATGTTATTTATTAATAAAAATACACATATAAAACTGAGAGGATCCAACCCCTCCTCAGCTAAAGGGTTAAACTGCCCAGATACAGTGACCATACATATGGACTCTGAAAAATCGAAACCCTAAACAGCTAAACACACACAGTACACTAAAAATATATATTCAATGTAAAAAAAGGGAAAAAACAAAGAAAATAGCGCCAATCCAAGGTGATTCAAGTTAAAACCACCAGAGAGGACTATCATACCGCTGACAGGGGGAAACGAACACTCACACTGGTGCAGAAGTGGGAGTCCACGGATGACCGCATAGAATCCGGATCGCGGCACCGCAGAAGTTGAAAAACGCCACTTGTGTCTCAGGCAGGCTCCGTCTCAGCCTCTCAGCAAACACGCGCAGGATGACCTGTCGTGACCTCTACGCGTTTCGCACCACGTGACGAAGCACCTTTTTTTACATTGAATATATATTTTTAGTGTACTGTGTGTGTTTAGCTGTTTAGGGTTTCGAGTCCATATGTATGGTCACTGTATCTGGGCAGTTTAACCCTTTAGCTGAGGAGGGGTTGGATCCTCTCAGTTTTATATGTGTATTTTTATTAATAAATAACATTTATCTAATCCCTGGTGCGCATCTGTGCATTTTTTCTTTTCTGTCTTTCAGGGTGTCCTCCCCCCTTTTTAGGGGGGATCACCTTCTGAAGTGGGAGCATTTGGGGAGACGCTCCATGCACGTGCAGCAAAGGGATTTTCCATCTTGATTTCTGCAGCACGAGCGCTGAATATCCTTCTTTCTGCTTTCATGAAATAAAACTAACCTTTTATTAATACAATCAAATAAAATAATAGGCGTGAATAAAATCCCCAAACAATAATGAAAGTAAAAACCACAAAGAAGTAGCAAAATAGTTTCTAACACTCAAAGATACTATGGCTGATACTTATAAGTGTTCTCTGGATAGATACATGTGAGTAAGTCTAACGTCCATTCAAATGTATCGATTCGCTATGTTTTTGGTAAATGCGAGTACATCGCAACGCAATGGAACTTTGGGGATACACGTTATGGATATCGATATACGCTAAATGGAGGTAACGTATCATTAAAAAATTAAGGGACTTGTGAGGATCTACCCCTTAGTCACATAGCATATTCTATAACAGTTTTAAGAGATGAGCAGCACTGCCACGAAAATATGTGACTTTAATTAGGGTTTATTTCTAGAATCAGAACTGAATTATGAAGCTGTATAAGTGTGTAGCATCACATGTACTAAAAGCCACAGTAGCAGGTCTTTAATAGGGCTCATTAAGGTATCCTGATTAATACATATTTTCCATGTACTTACCAATACTGTCTGCTCTTGAATTCAGCTGGGCAAGGCCTGAGTTTGCTTTGGTGCTATTGGCCAGAGATAGGGCATATACCACAACTGACAAGGTGTAGTTACTGGAAATTCCTTCATCAAACCTACCCTCAAGATATTGTACAGCTTTAACAACTCTGGAAGCATAAATAGTCTAAAACAAAGTGTAAAAGGTATCATATATAATTAAAATGTGGGAAAATGAAGATAACATGGCATAATAATAGCATTATTCTGTACAAGCAATATATGATATTGAGCCACAATCTTAAACAATAGATCAAAAACTAAAATGTATATTTATTATCACAAAAGATTCCTGTACATCTTGGCTTAAGTGTGTATAAATTACCCAGTTTCTGTTACTTTTTAACCCTTTCCGGTCCAATGTCGGAATATATCCGACAAAATATTTTAGTAGTTGCGGTCCAATGTCGGATTTCCCCGGCATTCCCCTTGCACTTCTCCCAGCAGCCGCACTGACCCCCCTCCCTCTCCCCCCAGCCCAGCACCGATCCCCATCAGCAGCCCCGAACCCCAGCAACCTCACAGACCCCCCCCCCTGAGCCCCAATCCCCCCACCCCCCCAGCCCGGCACCGATCTCCATCAACAGCCCCGCCCCCCAGTGGCCTTACTGACCCCCTCTCCCACCCAGCCTGGCACCGATCCCCATCAGCAGCCCGCACCCCAGCAGCCTCACTGCCCCCCCCCCCAGCCCCACACCGATCCCCGCAGGCAGCCCCATGATGCCCCAGCAGTGGACACCGGAGGTAGGGTGGATAGGGGGGTGTGTGATTGTGCTGTGTGTGCTAAGTGTGTGCAGTGTGCTGTGAGTGTGTGCAGTGTGCTGTGAGTGTGTGCAGTGTGCTGTGAGTGTGTGCAGTGTGCTGTGAGTGTGTGGAGTGTGCTGTGAGTGTGTGGAGTGTGCAGTGTGCAGAGTGTGTGCAGTGTGTGCAGTGTGTGCAGTGTGTGCAGTGTGTGCTGTGTGTAAAAAAAAAAAGCTGTACGTGGTTTTTCTCCAAAAATTAAATTAGACCTGCTGGCGCACTTAGTGAAAATTAATTGGACCGCAAAGGGTTAATGTAATAACATTAAATTGCAGACATATTGCCTTATTTCCCAACCAACACAGTTACAGCTATCTAGAGAGATGTGAAACCAATAACAGAATGTTGTAGACGCAAACCTCATTAATGGTTTTAGATGGAAGTTATACATACAGTTTCGTGGTACAGTACTTCATAATGGAGACAAATACAATGTCTGAATCTAATGTTGGAAGCTAGACTAGGAGAGGGTCTAGACCACATGAAATTACTCTGAAAGGTGATATGGTTTTATTTTCCTATTGTATTGTATTGTAATTGACCTGATTTTGTCTGTAGATTGCTGACTGTAAAAGTCTATTTACATGTTTTACTTACCCTATATTGTTCATCTTCTAGGATGGAAGTCAGTATATATGCAGTCAGGGTGATAGGGCCATTCAGCCCACCCTGGAGGTTAGAATTAAAAACACGCCCGGGCTCATAGAATACGCCAGTGTTTGTATCCTGGTGCTGTACCAGCCAGTCTATTGTTTCTTGCAAAACGATTGGACTTATAAAAATAAATGGCCGAGCTTGAAGGAAACATCTAAGCACAAACGCTGAGAGCCTAGAGATGAAGAAAAAGTTAATTTATTACATAAAATGAATAATAAAGATGCAAAAAGATACACAATATCATAAACCTGATCTATCATTTACTGGGAGGGGAAGTTACATACTGTAGAAGCTAAGATATTGGCTTTAGAAGGTGAGCTCTGTTTCAATCTATGTCACTTCCTGTACTTCTGACCATGCACAAGTTTGTTTATCTTTGTGTGTGGTGGGAACTAAATGTAAAATCTTTGAGGCGGGTGCTTTGTGCTTGGAAAATGTCTATATCAATATTCCATTGAACATATCGCACTGTATAACCATGAATACAATTATACACTGAATGTATGCTTTCAAACCTTTTTCTTCAAAAAATATATTTTGCCTGTTTTGGTGAGACACAACAAAGCTTTGTTATTCATTTATACAGACGTAGCATGCGGTTTTATTCTCGTTAACATGATGCAATAACGCTACCACATTATTACCACATAATTTACCGTGAGGACCATTTAAAATAATAGTGACACATGCATTACCACTAATGCACGTGCTATGTAATTACATGTTGCTCCTTGTGTAACATTACCGGAGGTAAGAATGCCTGCTACATCTGTAGTTCTACTTAATCATGCATCAGGATAAAATTCCCCCTCAGCAGATTTTTACCTCAATTAGTTATTACTTTACATGGTTACAGATAGAGATGTGCAAAACTAAGGCTAAGGCCCCGCTGCAAACAGGCAGTGCGTGCAGAGCGCTATACATGCGATCTGCAGGCGGGGTTCTGAGGCGTGAGGGGGCGTGGCCAAAATGGGCTGTGTGGGCACGGCCATGACGAGGGGGCGGGGCCACGACGGACACCGGCCAAACTAAAATCATATGTTTATTTTCCCCCCTGACTCTCATACCATATATCCAAAAACAACAACGTATTTAAAAAGCCCTCACAGAGGAGAGAAAAGGGGGAGGGAGAAAGAGAAATCTTTGCACAAACACTTTCCCTCCCAAACAAGCCAGGCATTAATACAGGGTGTTTGCATAGGAAGTGGGTCTGCAGAGGGGAGAGTGAGAGCCTCCTGCATGCTGAGGGAGAGTGAAACAACACACGCACCCAGACTAGTTCCTGCTCAGTGAAGTGCCCCTCTGATTGACGCCGGCCAAACTAAAAAAAACACAACACATGGAGCTCAGCATTCACTCTTCTCTCTTCCTCTCTCTTCCTCTCTCTTCCTCTCTCTTCCTCTCTCTTCCTCTCTCTTCCTCTCTTCCTCCCGAATGAAACTGAGCTGGCCAAAAGAAAAAAAAAAACAACCCATGACACACACACAGCTCAACAGGCCGCATCACCGACCGCAGCGGGTCCTCAGCCTAATGCATGAATTCACAAAACATGTGAAATGTCCTTTTTAGTTGCAAAAAATTTAGTTGCAGTCAGAGCTCGCAAGCGATTCCTCAAGTATAAAGTCAATGTGCCTCATGTCCTGGAACAGGAATTCACATCTCTGCCATCTCTGTTTCACCCCCCTACCTTTCCTTTGCAGCTTCTGCCTGTCAGCTCCTCATTTCCAGCTGTACATATTTTGCTCTGTACACACACACAGTGCCTGTGTGTTAGACACAGTGTTGCAATCCCTACCTCTGTATGAAGCCAGTGAGTTGCTACAGCAACCTCTGAGATCTTGTCTCAGAATGGGCTATTCTGCCCTCCCCCCTGTCTTGCTGACAGTCTGTCCCTAGACTATTCCTGTTACCCAGATTCCCCCTTACTTCCTTTTCCTTCCTGACACTGGCTGAGTGAGTACGTTCCATGTTACACTCCACCCGGCAAGGCCTTATCCTTTTTAGCTGCCCTTAACTACAAAGCATCCACAGAGAAACACTCTCCCAACACAACATCACATCCACAAGTGCCTGTATTTACTGCTGCTTTCCTAATAAGAAAAGGGGGGGGGGGGAAGGAGAACACAAAATGGATGTGTCTCCTAAAAGAATTCACTATACTGCACTCCTACATTCCTTAAAATTTAACTTTTAATAAATTTACATAAAACATATGTTACCAAAACGTTGTGTATGGTGAATTAAAAATAAATTAAATTGACAATACCACGCATCCGTGTCAATTAATATACGTTGGAATGGTCTCAAACAACTAAATGTAGTTGAGACTGCAAGACAGAGGACGCTAATAGTCAGGGTATAAACCCCTCTGAGGCACCTATGTGACCAAGTGAGTATATATAGATATGGCCTACTCAGTGTGTGATTTTATAATAAAAATTCAGGAGTCCTGCTTTAACCTATAGACCACAGAGCACTTAGGGATAATAGTATATTACCATCTAGTAAATATAATAGTGCAGCTGATATTGTGGTAGTGAAGAGAGGGTGATTCACAGCATAGTGAAACTATTGTTCACAGCCTTTGGATCAGTGAATCATTGTGCAATACACTACTCAATGATGTATCATATAGAGAGCAGGAAAGCTAGCACACAGAGTATTGGTGAAATATAGCCAGTAGTAGGTCTACATAGATAGAGTCAGGAGACTACAAAGCACTACATAAAAGCAGCTCCAAGTAGGAGACTGACAACATTGCGCGTCCAACACGGTTTTCCCTCCAGCAAAGGAGCTTCCTCAGGGACAAATTAGTTGTTTGAGACAATTCCAACGTATACAGCTAAACCCCGTTATAACGCGGGTCTCGGGGTCCACCCCGAGACCACCGCTTTACTAACGGGGTCGCGGGGAAAAAAATGGCCGCCGCGCTTTAGCGCATATTCATCCCGCGGGACAGGAGATGGGAGCGGGCATGTCCCTCCACTCCCCGCTTCCCCCTGTCACCGCGGGACAGCCCGCGGGGCAGGAGATGGGAGCGGGGATGTCCCTCCTGTCCCCGCTTCCCCCTGTCACCGGTACTGAACTGGCAGGCAACATCCACTCCTCACGAGCCGCACGGCGCATGCGCATGCGCACGGCGAACGTGAGGGGTGCCTGCATAAGTGTGTTGCTTTGGAGACAGGTAAGCAGTCTCCGGAAGACCGCTAACCCCCCCGCCGCAGCACAGGGCCCTCGCGTGTGTGTAAGTGTCTGTGAGTGTGTGTAAGTGTCTGAGTGTGTGTGTAAGTAAGTGTAAGAGCCGGAGCGGGAGGTGGGAGGTTTGACAGGGAGGGGGGGCGTGGCTTGAGCGGAGGGACCCGCTACTCTCCCCCCCTCCCTCCACGGACTGCAGGAGGGAGCTGCTACTCTCCCCCCCCTCCCCGGACTGCAGGAGGGAGCTGCTACTCTCCCCCCCCTCCCCGGACTGCAGGAGGGACCAGGTATTTAGAACTTAAGCATGGTAAAAAGGCCTCGCTTTAATATGCTAACACTATGTGCAACGTGTGGGGTATTTAACAACAAATGACAATCTTGCTGACATGTAATCTATCTTTGGTACAGAAATCTGCCTAGCCTCATTGCCAAGATGAGCATCTTCATCTTTTGGTAACACAAGTGCTGTTCATTTCTATGGGTCCCTCCCTCCACTGGCTGCAGGAGGGACCCGCTACTCTCCCCCCCCCCTCCCTCCAAGGACTCGGGCTGGAGCACTCATACATACACACATACACACACACACACACACACACACACAGGCACTCACGCACTCATACACACACACGCGCACACACACATGCAGGCACTCACGCACTCACACACACAGACCGCTAACCAGAGTACAGGGCCCGCCGTAGCCGCAGCGCAGGGCCCCGCCACCCCCCCAACCCCCACAGCACAATGACTTCCCACCCCCTTAACTTTGTGAAACAAAAGTCACAAGACGTTGTACAGGCAAAATACATCTGTTAAAGTGCAGTTGTCTGTTTATTTCTATATAATAATTGTGTGCAGTGTGCAGTGTGTGTGCAGTGTGTGTGCAGTGTGTCAGTGTGTGCAGTGTGAGCAATGAGGAGTGTGTGTGCAGTGTACAGTGTGTGTGCAGTGTGTCAGTGTGTGCAGTGTGAGCAATGAGCAGTGTGTGTGCAGTGTGTCAGTGTGTGCAGTGTGAGCAATGAGCAGTGTGTGTGCAGTGTGCAGTGTGTGTGCGGTGTATCAGTGTGTGCAGTGTGAGCAATGAGCAGTGTGTGTGCAGTGTCAGTGTGTGCAGTGTGCAGTGTGTGTGCAGTGTGTGTGCAGTGTGTGTGCAGTGTGTCAGTGTGTGCAGTGTGAGCAATGAGCAGTGTGTGTGCAGTGTGTCAGAGTGAGCAATGAGCAGTGTGTGTGCAGTGTGCAGTGTGTGTGCAGTGTGGCAGTGTGAGCAATGTGCAGTGTGTGTGCAGTGAGTGTGTGCAGTGTGTGCAGTGTGCAAAAAAAAAAAATGTAAAAAAAAAATTTTTTTTTAATTTTTTTTTTTTTTTTTTTAAAAACGGGAGCCACGGGAAAACCGCGTTATAACCGAATCGCGGTATAACGAGGCGCGTTATAACGGGGTTTAGCTGTATTCATTAACACGGATGCGTGGTATTGTCAATTAAATTTATTTTTAATTCACCATACACGTCGTTTTGGTAACATATGTTTTATGTAAATTTATTAAAAGTTAAATTTTAAGGAATGTAGGAGTGCAGTATAGTGAATTCTTTTAGGAGACACATCCATTTTGTGTTCTCCTTCCCCCCCTTTTCTGATTCACTTTCAGTTCACAGTTTTGCACCCACATATTTGATTACCATTATTATCTTCTTATTACTTCTTCAATTTGTGTGGCTTTGTGATCACTCCCTAACTCCCGTGTTTTCTCTCTGCTTTCCTAATAAAGTGAAGAAAATATAACAGGACTTGGTGTGCTTTGGAAAGAGGGCTGAGTTAAAGCTATCTGGGGCTATTCACACATCACACGTGACCCTGGCTTCAGAATACCTCGCTATTCATTTAATGTGCTAACTCCCTTTCAGGGGGAAGGAGGAATAGGGAGTGGGACATGCTGGTGGAGAGGGAGATAGATAAAGAGGATTTTTTTTTTTAGTAAATTACCCATTGACATAAATACTTACCTCCCTGTAACAGGGACGTATCCCTGTTTAAATAAAGCAGCCTCAGAGCTCTGAGAATCCAGCAGAGAGATAATTAATTGCAGCCAATCAATTAGCTAGTCTCCACCTGGACTAATGAGAGCTCTGTAAAAAGCCTCATGTGAAACACAGCAGAGAGATTCCTTAGCTCACATTTGGGCTGACATAAGGAGGAGGAGGACTGCCGAGATTTTCCTCAGCACACAAGGTGCTGCAATGAGGAGAGAATCTTGAAGCACACAAGACTGTGTGTTGACAGCAAGACACAAGGGGACAAGACCTCTATACCTGGGCACGGACATTTCCAAAGCACACAAGGGTGCTGATCCAGGAGAGCAGAGAGGCCTTCCCTACAGCTACAACACAGAAACAGATAAGAGACTTTCTTGTTGGACGTGTGTGTGTGTGTGTGTGTGTGTGTGTGTGTGTGTGTGTGTGTGTGTGTGTGTGTGTGTGTGTGTGTGTGTGTGTGTGTGTGTGTGTGTGTGTGTGTGTGTATATATATTATCAGATTGTAAGCTCCTCAGAGCAGGGACTCCTCTTCCTAAATGTTACTTTTACGTCTGAAGCACTTATTCCCATGACCTGTTATTTGTATTATTTGTTATTTATATGATTGTCATATATTACTACTGTGAAGCGCTATGTACATTAATGGTGCTATACAAATAAAGACACAATAGAATATATGTATATATGTATGTGTGTGTTTAGTGTGGTAACCAGCTTACAGCAACAGTTATAAAGGGCTGGAGTAAAGGTTTAGTTATTCTCCAAAGTTGAGTAGGCCTTTATTTTGTTTATTTTTGTATGTTTTGCCTTGTTAAAGGAACAGGTGCAATAAAGCCAGGATTTAATTTCACCCTTATCGGTCTCCATTAAATACCTCTGCATACATCTCTTACACTCCCAAAAGACTCCTCACTACAATACATGGAGAGATACCTGTTAACCCACCTGATATACCTGGGACATATGCTAATTGGAATATGCAAAGTGCTATATAATAAATTATTTTATTTTATTAAATTCTTGTAATACGCACTCCAACTAAGCTGCGATTTGTTAGTAAAGCTGCCAGTTGATGTTTCTGAAATCTCACATTTCCACCATCTTTAGCTTTTTAAAGTCCTGCTAAATGTTCCACCAGGAATTGCATTTGGAAAAAAATCCCAAATTAAAGTGTGTAAACATCAATCTATGTGGTGCTTTAATGTAGTAAATAATTGATATAATTGCACAGCAAATATTTTGTGTCTTAAGAAATAACATTCAAACATGAGTTGCCGCTTTGGTCAAAAAGATTAGTGTTAAAGCTTTTTGCCATCTATAGGCTGGGGGGGGGGGTCGCCCTCTTCAGCGTATGACGTCTCGATGTCGCATTGTCTTGGCAACGTGACAGAGTGTCACATGATGCCACATTGTAATGGCAACAGATGTCACGGCGACATGTGATGCCGCTTTTTCATGGCGTTGCAGTGTTACATGATGCCGCATTGTCATGGCAACATGTGTCATGGCATCATCTGCTGACGCAATGCAACAGGAGGGGACCTGCTATGGAAAAGGTGACACACACAATCAAAGTGCCTTTCCAAAAAATTGCCACCCGCAAAATATTGCTGTTCTAGGCCAGGGGTGCACAATCTTTTTTTTTTTCCCTGCGACCCCCTGTCTGCACTCCCCCCCTGCTCTCGCCACCCTTCTTACCATGTCTCCGGCATCAAATGACATCGCGGGGTCATGTGACGTCATGTTGCCATGGTAACGCATCACCGCAGACCAGGTAAGTTACAGAGGGCTCACGTGATGCCATGGCATTTAATTTAAATGCCTTGAGAAAGAGTGCAGGCCTCTTCAACTGCCCTGCCCCCGCTGAAAAATCTCGCTTCCCAGGTTGCGCACCCCTGCTCTAGGTTATAGCCTTCGCAGCCCTGTGGGAAATCCCCCCCTGAGAGCTCACAGTTAAAGTGTAATGCAGGGTGTAGGACCCGATCTGGAGGTAACAGGCAAGTCAATTAAATAAACTAATGCATATAGGTGAAACTGAGAAATAGGGTATTAGTATTTAACAACTGTGATAAAGACATTATGTAATGTCTTAAAATCTAAAGTCTGCATTAATAGTGACAAAAAAATGAAAATTGAGTTAAAATATTTTGAGATATACAGCTACTCTGGGGAAAGATAATTTTGCTAGTTTTTAACAAGTTAGAGGACACTGATAACAGACACCATACAAACCAATATGAAAGACATAGCATGGGAGGGGGTGTTGAGATTACTTGGACATTCAGAGAGTTATATTGTTAGAGATCTTCCTAAATATGAAATGCTGCTTTAATATTAAAATATACAGGAAAAACTTACCAAGTACTTCCAGAAGGATCCCCATTTCCAAAAGCACTAAACGAACCATCATTTCTCTTGTAGGTTAATTCTCTTTGATAACCTTAATTTAAAATAAAAAAAATACCTCAATGACTTGATAATTTAAAAAATAACATTCTAAAATATTGCTACTGGTTTATAAAGTAAATAAATATAGGTTTGACAATGACACTAAAAATCTAGAAGTATGTAACTATATATATATATATATATATACAGTGGTGTGTAAAAGAAAGTACACCCTCTTTGAATTCTATGGTTTTACATATCTGGACAAAATAACAATCATCTGTTCCTTAGCAGGTCTAAAAATTAGGTAAATACAACCTCAGATGAACAACAACACATGACATATTACACCGTGTCATGATTTATTTAACAAAAATAATGCCAAAATGGAGAAGCAATGTGTGAAAAACTAAGTACACCTTTACTGCTTCCATAGGAATAAAGATGCTACAGGTAAGTAGCAGACAGGTGCTGCTAATCAAATGCCCTTGATTATAGTTACATAGTTACATAGTAGATGAGGTTGAAAAAAAGACGTACGTCCATCAAGTTCAACCTATGCTAAATTTAGACCACAGATACTTTATCATTTATCTAGACTTACTTATTGATCCAGAGGAAGACAAACAAAACCCCCGAGAGTCATACAATCCAATGATGTCTCATAAGGGGAAAAATAAATTCCTTCCTGACTACAAGAACTGACCATCGGATTAATCCCCGGATCAACATATTTCCCATGTATACTTATTTGGTATATCCCTGTATACCTTTCCTATCTAAAAAGATGTCAAACCTTTTTTGAACAAATCTATTGTATCTGCCATCACAGTCTCCATGGGTAATGAATTCCACATTTTAACTGCCCTTACTGTAAAGAACCCTTTCCTTTGTTGCTGGTGAAATCTCCTTTCCTCCAGCCTTAAGGGATGGCCCCAAGTCCTTTGTACTGCCCTTGGGATGAATAGTTCTTTTGAAAGATCCTTGTATTGTCCCTGAATATATTTGTATATAGTTATCATATCCCCTCTTAGATGCCTCTTTTCTAATGTAAATAAATCTTATTTAGCTAGCCTCTCCTCATAAGTTAGATTGTCCATCCCCTTTATTAATTTGGTGGCTCTTCTCTGCACTCTCTCTAGTTCCATAATGTCTTTTCTTAGGATTGGTGCCCAAAATTGTACTCCATATTCAAGGTGAGGTCTTACTAATGCTTTGTAAAGGGGCATAATTATGTTTACTTCCCTTCTATCCATTGTCCGTTTGATGCAAGATAAGATCTTGTTTGCCTTTGCAACTACTACATGACTTTGGGCACTATTGCTAAGCCTGCTGTCTACAAGCACTCCTAAATCCTTCTCCATCAAGGATTCCCCCAATTTATCCCCATTTAATTTGTAATTCGCCTTTTTATTCTTGCATCCCAAATGCATAACCTTACATTTATCTGTATTAAACCTCATCTGCCATTTACCTGCCCATGTTTCCAATCTCTCCAAGTCCTTCTGAAGAGAAATTATATCCTGCTCTGATTCTATTACCTTACACAATTTAGTATCATCAGCAAAGATGGAGACTTTGCTCTCGATGCCAACCTCAAGGTCATTAATAAACAAGTTAAAAAGCAGGTGTCCCAGTACCGATCCCTGAGGTACTCCACTCACAACTTTAGCCCAACCTGAAAAAGTTGTACACCAACCTCGTGTGAAACCGTATCAAAAGCCTTTGCAAAATCTAAGTAGACCACATCAACTGCATTACCCTGGTCTAAATTCCTACTTACCTCCTCAAAGAAACAAATAAGGTTAGTTTGGCAAGATCTATCCTTCATAAATCCATGCTGACTATTACTAATAATTTTCTTTTCCATTCGGTATTCCTGAATATTATCCCGTATTAAACCTTCAAGAAGTTTCCCCACTATTGAAGTCAGGCTTACAGGTCTGTAATTCCCCGGTTGTGATCTAGCTCCCTTTTTAAATATAGGCACCACATCTGCTTTACGCCAATCTTGTGATACAAAGCCTGTGGAAATGGAGTCCTTGAATATTAAATATAATGGTTTGGCTATTACTGAGCTTAACTCCTTGAGAACTCTTGGATGTATGCCATCAGGGTCAGGTGCCTTATTTACTTTAATTTTTTCAAGTCGCTTATGAACTTCTTCCTCAGTTAACCAATTGTTCATTAATATGGAGGTTGTGGCTTCCTCCTGCGGCACTACCATTGAACTTGATTCTTCCCTGGTAAACACAGAGGCAAAGAATTTGTTTAATACCTCAGCTTTTTCCTTATCTCCAATAATCTGCCTACCCATCTCACACTGAAATGGTCCAATATTTTCTTTTCTCATTTTTTTGTTATTAAGGAATTTAAAGAACTTTTTAGGGTTGACCTTACTTTCTATTGCAATCCTTTTTTCATTATCCATTTTTGCTAATTTGATTGCCCTTTTGCAATTTTTGTTACATTCCTTATAATTTTGATACGATGTCTCCGTCCCTTCTGACTTAAAGAATCTAAACGCCTTCCTCTTCTTGTCCATTTCATCCCCTACCTGTTTATTTAGCCACATTTGGTTTTGACTTATTTCTTTTATACTTATTACCCAAGGGTATACACTGATAAGTGTGCTTTTCTCACAATGTTTTAAAGACTGACCATTTATCTTCTACATTTTTCCCTGCAAAAAACATCATCCCAGTGTATTACTTGTAGATTAGACCTCAGTTTATTAAAATCTGCCTTTCTAAAGTTTAAGGTCTTTGTTGAACCCAAGTAATCAGTTTTTTGATAATTTATTTCAAATGAGACCATGTTATGATCACTGTTACCAAAATGTTCCAGGACTTGAATATTTAATATTACTTCTACATTGTTTGATATGACCAAATCCAGTACTGCCCCTCTCCTGGTTGGTTCCTCAATAATTAATTGATCATCAGCAAGTGTGACCACCTCTATAAAAGCCGAAGTTTTAGCAGTTTGCTGGTCTGGAGCATTCAGGTGTGTGTTAACACAATGACAAGGAGGAAAGACATCAGCAATGATCTTAGAGAAGCAATTGTTGCTGCCCATCAATTTGGGAAGGGTTATAAGGCCATTTCCAAACAATTTAAAGTCCATCATTCTACAGTGAGAAAGATTATTAAAAAAGTGGAAAACAATCAAGACAGTTGCCAATCTTCCCAAGAGTGGACGACCCAGCAAATTCACCCCAGGGTCAGACCGTGCAATGCTCTGAGAAATTGCAAAATACCCATGAGTTACATCTCAGACTCTACAGGCCTCAGTTAGCATGTTAAATGTTAAAGTTCATGACAGTACAATTAGAAAAAGACTGAACAAGTATGGTTTGTTTGGAAGGGTTGCCAGGAGAAAGCCTCTTCTCTCTAAAAAGAACATGGCAGCACGGCTTAGGTTTGCAAAGTTGCATCTGAACAAACCCCAAGACTTCTGGAACAATGTCCTTTGGACAAACGAGACCAAAGTGGAGATGTTTGGCCATAATGCACAGCGCCACGTTTGGCGAAAACCAAACAGCATATCAGCACAAACACCTCATACCAACTGTCAAGCACGGTGGTGGAGCGGTGATGATTTGGCCTTGTTTTTCAACCACAGGACCTGGGAACCTTGCAGCCCTTGAGTCGACCATGAACTCCTCTGTATAGCAAAGTATTCTAGAGTCAAATGTGAGGCCATCTGTCCGACAGCTAAAGCATGGACGAAATTGGGTCATGCAACAGGAAAATGATCCCAAGCACACCAGCAAGTTTACAACAGAATGGCTGAAAAAGAAAAGAATCAAGGTGTTGCAATGGCCCAGTCAAAGTCCAGACTTCAACCCAATTGAAATGCTGTGGCTGGACCTTAAGAGAGCTGTGCATAAACAAATGCCCACAAACCTCAATGAACTGAAACAACATTGTAAAGAAGAGTGGGCCAAAATTCCTCAACAACGATGTGAGAGACTGATAGTCATACAGAAAACGATTACTTCAAGTTATTGTTGCTAAAGGGGGTTCTACAAGCTATTGAATCATAAGGTATACTTGGTTTTTCCCACATGGCTTCTCCATTTTGGCTTTATTTTTGTTAAATAAATCATGACACGGTGTAATATGTCATGCGTTGTTGTTCATCTGAGGTTGTATTTACCTAATTTTTAGGCTTGCTAAGGAACAGATTATTGTTATTATGTCCTGATATGTAAAACCATAGTATTCAAAGAGGGTGTACTTTCTTTTTCACACAACTGTACATGTTCCATGGCTACTGTCATTGTTTCCCTTGGTTTGTTTTTATTTACAACTTTATACTTCAGGCAGTATTTAAGAGCTGAAACTCTGGAAATGACATACATAAATATAGTGTCAGAATTAAACATAATTATGCTATGGGATATCTGTGTGAAAGCTCCATTTATGTTCTATGAGCAATACAAGCAGATTAAAAACGTGTGCATTTCATAAAAGATGCCTCTTATAAGTGCGAGTCTTGGGAATTCCATTAAGCCTGACATATTTTGTATAACGAGGTAATCTAATCTAATCTATGCATTACCAGTACATTTGTTTACATATTTTGATAAAGAAGATGGCCTTTGGTCTCAGGGTGGCATTTTGAAAAAAGTAGTAAAATATAAATGTTTTAAATGTTGCCAGTTTCTAAAGTCATGGACACTGGAGCACTTCTGAACCATATTGAGAATATACTGTGTAGTCTATAGATTCCCTGAAGTTGTGATCTGTAATTTTCTTCAATATACTGTGTTATTTAAGTGGACACTTACCTTGTTCCATGTAACCGGTGGCTTTAGTTCTAATTTCTCCGTTTATCTGTTTAGTTTCTATTAAATACTGTAGCACATAGATGTTGGGAGCAAAGTTAATCATGTTTTGTTCTCCACAACCATGTGGCATCTGTATCAGAGACGCAAGACCATCAATTGAAGGTCCAAGAAGATCCCCTGATGAAAACAGATATTGCATTAATTAAGCAAAATATTCATGTTTGTAGCTATGATAGCACATTACTTTCTATTTGAAAATGTTCACTAAAATATTACTGATTATGAAAAAAATCTGTTAAATGAACATTGTATTGAAATTAAATCAAAACGCTTGCTAACATAATTTAAGACAAATGCATATGAAACATTCTCTAGATGCAATTTATATATTTTAAATGTTCTGTGGATTTGATTACCTTACAAAAGCACACCTGCATAGAAAGGAATAATCCTCATTACTGAAGAAATTAGGCAATAATACATTTCTTACCAATAACAGTGACAAATGCTTGTTCACTGCCGTTCACCACGTCACCAGGAAAAGTGAATGATAAACTCTTGGACACTGTTTGAGGTGCACTTCCAGTACCAGTTGCCTCTAAAAGTACAGTTTGTGAATAAAAGTGCTTGACTCCTTCAGCCTTTAAGAAAAGAAAAACATGGAATGCAGTTACATTAGCAGACACATATATTGTATTATTTTGTTCAATTGCACGTGACTTATTCAGATTGAATTAGAGTTGTAAGCAGAGTACTTTAAGGATCAATAATAGGGTCACTGTTCTGTAACTTGTTTGCTAATGACTTAATGATGGGCATAAAAGAATAAACTGGCAGATAAATAGCATATGATGTACAGCTCTGTCCTTGGATAGCAATAATAATTATACATTATTTATTATATTTTAAAGATGTTAATAATAATATGTTTTATTTAAGCAAGAGAATTTATAGATATAGGAAAAGATCAGATTTAGTGGAGTCAGAAAGAATGGATTCAGCATTCCAAATTAAAAAAATATATACTATTCGTGTATTTAAAAAAAAAAAGACACTAACCTAGAATAGAATAACAAACTTTCATTCTGTAGAGCTGCAACTTTGGGGTAGATCCCCAGAAGTCCATCACTTTTGCGCTAATAACGGCTGTTACCAAATTAGATAAAATACATTATTTTCACTCTGTTTACCCTCAAAGCAAATTTCAGGCAAAATGAATGTCTGTCTATCCACTCATTTGCATATGGTGAACGTTGGGATAAGCGCTATAATAATGCTGAATAGTAGTAAGAGCTCAGAGTGATACTGCCAGTAAGTTAGTCAGCCTCTGCTGACGATCGTTTTGCCAATGCGCTTTCTCAAGACTGATGGGCCTTTCTTACTCCTATTTAGCTAGTAGAATCATACATTAATGTTGCAATTTTGAGGTTAGTGGTTGAGAACACCACATATATAGATAGCCTTAGCAGCCAGCACTACTACTCAGGATGAAGGCGTGCTCCTCCTATTCTTCTGACTGAACAAGTAAGGGCCAATGCCCAACCATTACTACTGCTAAGGATCAATTCACTAGGCAGGAGACGTAGGAGACGTGCCGCAGCCTGCACACCGCGAGAACCAAATCGGAGGTGACATCAGAGTCTCGAGGACGCGATGGAGCGGAAACCACGGATGACACCAGCTGGTTACTGACCGGTCGCTGAGAACTCACCTTGGACAATAGACGTCCAACTGAGGCGAGGCGGTGAGATTACACGCTGTGCAGATTCTTTCCCACTCAGTGTTACGTGACCATTTTATACTGTACTATTGGGTCATCTCTTCTAGCTTTGCGGATTACATTTTGACCACACCAGATTAACTGAGAACTGACAGCCACAGCTTTGTCTGAAATTGCCTTTAAACATCTAGCATCCTGTGAGTAGGCTGTGTATAGTGCCAAGCTACAAGATGACTATTATTCAGAGTTGCATTACACCTGCACTTAAATTGTTTGTGTTGCTGTCTTCTCTCCCCACATGCTCCCTGTAAGAGGACATGTGCAGAGGTATGCAATGGAGACTGTTTTAAGGTGAAATTAAATACGGCTTTTATTGCGCCTGTTTCTTTAACATAAGAAAACATCCAAACGTATGCAAATAAGGGGTCAAACAAAGCTTCTGTTCCACTTGGGAGTATTTCTAGTTAAATCTATGCAGTCCACAACTCCCTTTGGATTAGCATGTCTCCCAGTCCCAAACATATATCTTGATATGTGCAGATATACAGTACAAAAAGTCTTAGAAAGGAAAGTCTTATCTGCCTCTTGTAGGGGAAGGCTTCTTTGTTCTCCAGGTTTAGAAGTACTTTCCCCTATGTCTTGATGGCAGCGTGCAGTCTCTTCTGGCAGGCTCAAGACATCTGTCTCCTTGTTCAGTTCACAGGTGTGCTAAGGAGTCTCACTTCCTGTCTCAGAGGCAGGCTTTATCTAACACCTCTAATCAGTCAGGTGCTGGTCAATTAACCAGCACACTGCTGGATTAGAGGCAAGTTTTCTGAACAGGGTAAGTCCCCTGTTACACTCCCCCTGGATTGTATGAATATACTCTTATGTTTTGGGACCGGTGAGGACAGGCCCCACCAGTGGGTCTGAGCAGGGAGTTAAGACTTTACATTTGTATTATATTATCACTGTATTTATTTTTATTTTTATTACTCACACTTGCACTATAGATTTTTTCTTGAGTGCTGGATAAGTTAATCACTTTAAAAATAGTGATCACTTTATGCTGTTTGCGCCTATTGAATCCCTTTCACTTGCTCATGAAGGTAACCAAGCCACTAATCATTTATTTATTTTTATTTATAAAATATTTTACCAGGAAGTAATACATTGAGACTTACCTCTCGTTTTCAAGTATGTCCTGAGCACAGAGTTAAGACAAATAATACATGGTTACAAATACAGTTACATAAATAAACAGGGTATACATTATATACAAGACATTGCATGCACAGTTAAAGAAAATATATATTATGGGCGTAAGAAACAGTTACAGACCAGATTAGAGTGTGACACAGCCTTAGATTTGAAAGAACTTAAACTGGTGGTGGATGTGAGAGTCTCTGGTAGGTTGTTCCAGTTTTGGGGTGCACGGTAAGAGAAGGAGGAGCGGCCGGATACTTTGTTGAGCCTTGGGACCATGAACAGTCTTTTGGAGTCTGATCTCAGGTGATAAGTGCTGCATGTGGTAGGGGTGAGGAGCTTGTTCAGATAGCTGGGTAGCTTGCCCATAAAGAATTTAAAGGCAAGACAGGAAAGGTGAACTTTGCGCCTAGACTCATGTGATGACCAATCTAGTTCTTTGAGCATTTCTCAGTGATGTGTGTTGTAGTTGCATTGGAGAACAAAACGACAAATTGAATTGTAGAGGGTGTCAAGTTTGCTAAGGTGGGTTTGAGGTGCCGAGCCATATACTATGTCTCCATAGTCACTCATTAGCATTAGCATCTGCTGTGCGATACGCTTTCTGACCAGGAGACTTAGGGAAGATTTGTTCCTGTAAAGTACCCCTAGTTTGGCATAGGTCTTGGTTGTCAGGGTATCAATGTGCATCCCGAATGTTAAGTGGGAGTCAAACCATATGCCCAGGTATTTAATACTAGTGACAGGGGTTAGGGTGGTGTTAGCGTTGGTTCTAATCTGGAGCTCAGTCGCTGGCAGCTTTAAAAATTTAGTCTTGGTCCCAAATGCCATTGTTACAGTCTTGTCAGTGTTTAAAAACAGTTTGTTTTGGGAAATCCAGTTTTTGAGTCTCAAAAAGTCAGACTGAAGTATGTGTTGAAGGTCAGAGAGGCTATGGCTGTGTGCATATAGGTTTGTGTCATCTGCATACATGTGTATTGAAGCTTCCTTACAAGCTGTGGGAAGATCATTAATGAACACTGAGAAGAGTAGGGGCCCCAGAACAGAGCCTTGCGGGACACCACAGGTGATATCCAGGGGGTCGGAGTTAGAGCCTGAGATGGACACATGTTGGGATCTACCTGATAGGTAGGACTGAAACCAGTGTAGCCATGTATAAAAATGGTATACAGCTCTTTCTCATGCTGGCAGTAAACCTGGTAAGTATGCAGGGTTGCCAGCAACAATCATGGAGGTTTGCCCTCACACCCTGGTGAGGTGTCATATGTATACAAGGGGAGTGGTCTGTGTCCACTGTTAGTGACACAAGAGGTGTGGCTTTTTTCTGAGTCTATATAAGACATTGCACTGCCAAAAGTTAGTGTGTTAGCCTAAGGGCAAGTGTTAAGTCTGCAGCAGTTCAAGACTGTCAGATCTAAGACCAGTTACTCAACCACTGCGATCAGGGACCGACACAGATGGTGATCTCCCTTAGGGGAGAGGTGATCCAACTCTTTTGAGAGAGAGGAGGAACTTCTGAGAGGGAAGCACTCCACCAAAATGAGCGGCTAGGACGACCGCTATGAGGGGCAGTCTGCCTGAACATGCAATAAAGATGCCCAGTTTCACAAGATCCTTGCTGTGTGAGAGTAAAGTTATTACACAGAAGGAGGCACCCAGAAAGAGGTCCCCATCAGACACTTCTCCCTGCAGCCACAGAGATCCTGATGGGGTGGAGGCGCTGCATCGTATGTGAGTAGGACTCAGATCACACTACCTCAGATGCCTGTCATGCTGATATCCCCATAC
The DNA here is from genome assembly GCF_040206685.1 of Ascaphus truei. Classification (NCBI taxonomy): domain Eukaryota; kingdom Metazoa; phylum Chordata; class Amphibia; order Anura; family Ascaphidae; genus Ascaphus; species Ascaphus truei. The sequence goes on from NC_134486.1 coordinate 325,366,504, forward strand.
CAACCAAGCGGGAGACTCAGGAGTCCTGTAAGCCAGCAGGTGCACCACACGACATACAGACATGTAATGGGGCCAGTAGACCACAGGGGCAATATGAGATTGGGTGGGGTACCGTAAAACCGTTACACAAGTTTAAAGCATGCTTCCCTATTCCAGAGCACTGGAGTTTGTTAAGCAGGATAACATGATCAATAGTATCAAAAGTCTTTGCAAAATCTAGGAATATTGCACCAGTGAGTTGTCCCCGTTCCATTCCACACTGGATTTCATTGCAAACTTTTAGCAGGGTAGTTACGGTGGAGTGTTTGGGACGAAAGCCAGATTGGAATTGGCTAGGGAAATTTGTCTTGGTATAGTAATCGCTTAATTGGGAGTGGACACATTTTTCCATGACTTTGGATAGAATTGGGAGAAGGGAAATTGGCCAGTAGTTTGAGACAATCATAGCCTCTAAGGTAACCAAGAGGTTAATACAAATACCCTAAATACTCTACTACGCCCGCTATGGCATACAAGGGGTTATCCTCCCCAACCTCCCCTGTAACTCTCCCGGCCAGCCTGTCCTCCCTACACCAGAGCATCTACCCCAATATTCCACCCCTCCAACAAAACAACTGCCACCCCTACAGTAATGGCCAATTAGTCTATTAGCCAAATGTGGCTAAAAGGGATTTTGGCCATATAATTCATCAAATACATTACATAAAATACATAAAAAGAAACACATAAAAATATATATATTTAAATACATCATAAAAAAAACTATAATTCGAATCTATAAATGTGTCACTGTTGCTACCTAGGTCCTCAAAGGGAGTATGGATAGCAACATTGGCAATCAATTACCACCCTAAATAAATACATGAATTACTTACTCCTGCCAGGATGAAGGCCACCCTGCTCATCTTCAGGGACACCCAGAGATATCTCCACTAAAAGGCTGATGTCCAACCATAGAATAAAAAAACTGAATTCAAGCCCAATGACCAATAAAAATTAAAAATCCAAAAACCTGTGCCCTATGGCAAAATTAAAAAGAAAAACATCAAAAGCATTTCAAAATAATCTATGCCAGATGGCAGAAAAACCAAAAGGAAAAATAAGGAAAAATACATCAAGAACCGATGGCCTTCTTCCAATTAGATGCAATCTTAGGTGGATGTCTGTGGATCCTTAAATTGACTTGATGCCCTGAATCCTTTGTTGATTGAAGAGTAGTCTCTGGTGAGTAGATCTTCTTTCTTGATTTCTTTAAAGTTGCCTTCTGTCTTTTCTTCTTTCTTCATCCAGAATGTTACCTTGTTGTCTTCTTGCAGTCTTCAGAGACGTCCCAGGCCTTACATAAGGCCTGTGAAGACACAGAGGGCAAGTCATATGGTACATTCACCAACCGTATTGGTGGATGTACCATGTGATCTGCTCATTTTGCCTGAAAATCACCACTCGGGCAAAAGCGAGGAAATCACACCATTAGTTAATGTAATATGTGATTCCTTCCCTTTAAGGGTCCAACGTAGTCATCTCCAGGGGACGGAGGTTATGCAGACAAGTGTAGCTATGCGGGGAGGGGTTATCCCCCCCTTATGCCAAAGTAGTTATACCGCTATGCCATGCAATGGGTAGTAGGGTAGTTAGAGTAACCTCTTGGTTACCGTATTGGCCATGAAAGCATGCCTTCATGGACACTCTGGCTTTCAAAAGATTTAAACACAGGTCATAGATTAATTATGTGGCCTACTCCAGGGTATTGACTTTGGCTTCCTACTGTATATTGCTAAGACAATATAGAAAGCTAAAGTGGCCCACTTGAGAACCCTAGACAAGGCCAAAATAATTTTCAGGTACCTGATGTTAAGTGCTTCAAGTCCTGGTGTCAGCTCCGTGTGACTTTGGCAAGTTACTTTATCTCCTTGTGCTTCAGCCACCAAAAACATAGATTGTAATCTCATCTGGGTAAGGATTGTGTCTTTAAAAAATCCAAAGTGTGGCGTAATGTGCACAATATACTGTCACTGTGAAGCGCGGTGAGTCCCATTGGAAGAAAAGCACTATATAAAATAAAGTTACTATTATTATTAAATGTTAAACTGGGAGTCCTCCTTCCTCTTCAACAACTATATAGTATAATTGTATATCATTATATTTTGTATTATTAGAAAATCATCTATACAATATAGTGTGTTTAGGGATGCTCTACTTCTAAATCCATACGTCATGTCAAAATCCAAGGACAAAAAGGAAGGGCTCCTGTTTATTACAATCTACTGCATCGATCACCAGCATGAGAAGATGTGGACTACAAAAACAGACATATTTCTCGAAGGAACTATTTCTCGAAGGGATTATACATTTATACTCGTTAAAAAGGAAAAAAATACACCAAAATATACTTTACAGTAATGACAGAAACCACTTAAGATAGCATCTACATTAGTCCTCCCAAAACATATTTAAATTTCCAAAATATTACAAAGTGTAAAAAAGATGTGTGTGTGTGTGTGTGTGTGTGTGTGTGTGTGTGTGTGTGTGTGTGTGTGTGTGTGTGTGTGTGTGTGTGTGTGTGTGTGTGTGTGTGTGTGTGTGTGTGTGTGTGTGTGTGTGTGTGTGTGTGTGTGTGTGTGTGTGTATAATATATATATATATGAACAAAAAGAAAGGAAAAGAGTCCCACTGAAAGCACTCAAGCAATGATCAATTATAAATGGATTTATTCAATGAAAAAAACACATGAATTACACAAAATATTAAAACAGTCCCCTCGGAACCCCTAAGACATAAATTCTGGTTTATGCACAGGAAAAAAAATATAATATATTCTAAATTTACCCTAAAGATCAAAGTATTGTGCAGAATGAATAAAGCCAGAAAAAGATTAATTAGAACCTGCTCATGTATCTATAGACGGCCGGTCAAAAAGGGGGATCTAAAACTGGATACTAGAGTACTCTACCTAAATGCTAATGAAGTACCACTCAATCACCAAGGTTAATTAATGACATATATAAATATCCACAGTGGAGGAACCATGCTAGATAACTGAATAGTCACCATGAGATGAAATGCATGTAAGTCCTGAGAAGGAGATTGAGTGATGGTATGAATTGTAGAGATGAGTATCCAGCAGTGATCCAGAGCAAGGTTAGGGGATTCCTGGGGGAGTACATACACAGCCCCGACATACGTTTCGCTACCCCTTGCTTCGTCCGGGGGCTTATATGTATATATATGTTTATATTATATGTGTATATATGTATATATATGTGTAGCCCTGGGCACCCTTTGTGCCGACAGTGACCCCCCCCCCTCGTTACCTCCGCTGGTGGGGGCGATGGCGAGTCCTGCCGGAGCCCAGTGGCAGACCCGCCGGCATTCCTAGAGGGTGGGGGCCGAGCAGGGAGCGCTCCGGTGGCTCTGCGGTGGCCCGGCAGCACAGGGCGCCGCCATGTTTGTTCCCTTGTGCATGTGCAGTGTCGATGTGCGGCGGGAGGCCCTTGTTAGGTCGCGCATGCACAGCACACGCGAGCGAAAGGGCAGCCAATTATTAGGAGGCTATAGCAGGGACTCCACATGATGCCAGGGAGCCAATAGGGCTAGAGCAATTCCCTGCTTCCAGGGATTGATACATTTTGTGCGCTGAGCCCACGCTAGCAGTCAGGACCAGGAAGAGCTAGGGGTAGGAGGTGAGTGCAGGGGTCTGTGACCCACTGCATTAGGCCAGCAGCCCCCTGGGCCCCAGTTAGGTCCTGAGCCCTATTATAGCTTGTTGTGCTTCAGGGACAGGCCCTAGGTTAGGGACCCTGCCCCGTAGTGTTATATATAGTGGCAGTAAGGGATACAGCGCACGCTGCGCTTCCCGCAAAGAGGCTTGGGATCAGGCCTACTCCACCGAGAAAGCAAGACTATCTTCAGGGTGGGATCGCCCCTGATGGATCCCCGCGCTGGTGCAACCAGGGCATTGCGCTGGAGGTCGGCAGATCCTTTTTGAAGATATTTAAGGGCCCAGGTGCCGTCGCACAGGGCAGGTATCATATTTTACGTGCACCAACATACCGGTACATCAGGCACTGATCATGCCTAATAAAGTGGGGGTTACATTTGAGACTCTTAAGTGACAGACTGGCCAAGGGCCTCAGACATTACTGTGGACACGGTGTGGGGGTACACGGTGGTGGGGGAAGGGTTATACTTTCTTTGAGGGAGAGTATTGTTTATCACAATTATAGAGTGATAAGTGATATATGTGTGTTCAGTAAAGACCGTTTTGTTTATGCCAGAGAGTATTACTGTGCTTGTGTCCTGTGAGGGGCTCCTCCCACTCTGTTGGGATCACTCCCAGGTAGAGGCACTGCACCAATTGGTAGAAATATATCGCCCCAGGATCTCTGTTGCAGAGGCTCAGGCCCTGCGAGCCAACAGGTTTATAAACAGCATTAGTAGTTCTGTGTTCAGGGGGGAACAGTGATTGATATATATATTGGCTTGTGTAATACGAGCTTGAGACAAAAGGTGGCACTGAGTGCTCATTTGCATGTCATTTCCCAGAATCCCTTGCTGCAGTGGAAGTGCTGTATGCTGGGTGACAATGGGGAAAGACAGGGTTGCAGACCTGTCTAAGACATGCAAATGAACATACAGTAATATTTACAGTTGCTTTATGCTTTACTGTGGAGGGTTTTTGTCACTTTTTTTACCCACCATAACCTTAATGACAGTGGTGATTACCTAGTCTAGTCTCAAACCTGCTAGCCATTAAGACCAGCCTCACACTGATGATACCCATCAAGGTTGAAACATGTATGTGAGTAGGTCTAATGGCTTTGCATCTCATCCCAGCCTCTGTTTAAAAGCTGTGTTTAAAACAGCATGCATTGGCTTGAGGATTGGCTTGTGTAATACGAGCTTGAGACAAAAGGTGGCACTGAGTGCTCATTTGCATGTCATTTCCCAGAATCCCTTGCTGCAGTGGAAGTGCTGTATGCTGGGTGACAATGGGGAAAGACAGGGTTGCAATATTTACAGTTGCTTTTTATATATATATATATATATATATATATATATATATATATATATATATATATATATATATCCAGATTATAGGCTTGTTCAGTCAACAGAATAACTTACCTTTACTAATATCTTTTGGCTTATAGCATCAGAAGCTGCTGGTGATGTTGCTTTCACTGTGATTGGAATTTCACCCAGCTGCTTTGGTTTTATTGGAAAGAGAACAGTTTTTCCATCTTGACTTGGAACAGACACCTTCTGTTGGCCTGCTACAGTATTGACACTATTATTTGCTACAACTATTATTTCAAATGAGTCACTTGGTTCCAATGTTACCAGGACCTGCAATACATTAATAAACTATAACTGAAAGCATATATTACCTGAAAAGCATTTAAATACCAAATATTCAGTGTATGATCTGAGCATGTAAATATATAGTTGTGCACAGAAACAAATATGTTTGCTGAAAGAGATTAAAAGGGAAATTCTATATCCACCAAAGTGGTTCAGCCGGTCATTTTCAGATGAAATTCCCCACTGAAGTCTATTACAAAAAACCTCCCATTGGCTAACCCCCTTAAGCACTGTCATTAACGTAAATGGGGAAGAGAGAGAACTGGCGCACAGCCAAAGGAGTGGGTCACCAAAATGTAGAATAAAAATAATCCTTTATTGGTCAATATAACGTATATTAACGTAAATGGGCCAAGAGGCATTGGCAGAACAAGGCACTGGTGGGCCCAAGTACAAGCTTAAAAAAATCCCCCACAAGCTAACTGGGGATTTCAATTAGAGGCTGGAATTCTGACCAAGCAGTATTATTTAGCCCCAGACAGGAATCACAGAGGGAATTTTATTTTTCTCCTCTCTAGAACCCCTCAGGCTTCACTAGTAAGAAGTAGAGCACGAGCTCTACTTTTTGTTTGATTATTATTTTCTCTTTGATAATGATTTTACCATGAATGTAGTTTTTATAATATATTAAAGGCTTAGTTTTAAATAAGTGGGGACTGTGTGTAGCATTATGAGTCTGTTTTCTTCTTTTTGGCTAAACAAAAAGAGTGCAGGAATTTTGCCATACATATTATAGGCTTAATAGATTATAGCTACCGTAGCAACAATTGTTTATAGCGTACAGTAAATTGCTATTTGTATATAATAGGACTTAGATGTAAGGTGGGGTAGAAGAGTGTAATGCTTTAAAAGTGAGAAGGATAATTGAGTGTGTGATACGGATTTGATAGGAAGTCAGGAGAGGGATTTCAGCAGGGGAGACGCTGAGACAGATTTAGGAAAGAGTAAAGTGATTCTGGCAGCAGCGTTTAGGATAGATTGTAAGGGAGACAGGTGAGAGGCAGGAAGACCAGAGAGCAAGAGGTTACAGTAATCAGGATGGGAGAGAATGAGGGCCTGTGTCAGAGTTTTAGCAGTCAAGCAACAGAGGAAAGGCATATCTTTGTGATATTACGGAGGGGAAAAAAACAGGTTTTAGCTACCATTGGAATGTGAGAGGAGAATGTGAGAGAGGAGTCGAGTGTGACCCTAGGCAGCGTGCTAGGGCCGTCTTTACAGCATTATAGGCCCCCGGGCAAAGCAGTGCACTGAGCCCTGCCTACACAACCACTCACAGGAATAAAAATGTAAATTATCGATAAAATAAACATATATTTATTGGTACCTCCAGACATGCAATGCAGACATGGCAACTCTCCACTACAAATCATAATTTTTCTCCTTCTACCGAGTTAGCGGGAGATTTGAATGTTGAGACGGGTGATCGGAAAATTAGTGTTAAATTCTGGTCTGAGCATAGATTAGCATGGGACCCCTATGCTCGTGGACCCCCCGGGCAACTGTCCAGCGTGCCCATGCGTTAAGACGACACTGCAGCCTGCTTGTGCTACTGGTTGTATGATAGTACTTCCGCAGTGGAAGGAGGTAGTAGGGCTAAGTTTGGGATGAAATATGAGGAACTCCGTTTTTGTTATGTTATGTTTCAGTCGGTGAAAGACCATCCAGGATGATATTGCAGAGAGACATTCAGAAATTTTGGTCTGTACAGCAGGTGTGAGGTCAGGGGTTCAAAAGTAAATTTGTGCCGTCAGCATAGAGGTGATATTTGAATCCAACAGATGTGATTAGGTCACCTAGAAAGAGTGTGTAAAGAGAAAAGAGAAGAGGTCCCAGGACAGAGCCCTGGGGTACCCCCACAGAGAGATCAATAGAGGAGGAGGAGGTTTTAGCAAAAGAGGCACTGAAAGTACGATGGGAGAGGTAAGAGGAGATCCAAGATAGAGCTTTGTTACGGTTACCAAGAGTATGGAGAATGTGAAGGAGAAGAGGGTGGTCCATAATATCAAATGCTGCAGAGAGGTTGAGTAATATGAGCAGAGTGTATTTGTCTTTGGCAGCATGGGGGTCATTAGTTATTTTAGTGAGGGCTGTTTCAGTGGAGTGAGCAGTGCGGAAGCGAGATGGTAGAGGATCTAGGAGAGAATGGGTGGTGAGAAAATGGAGCAAATGAGAGAATACAAGATGTTCAAGGAGTTTAGAGGCAAAAGGCAGGAGGGATACAGGACGATAGTTAGAAAGACAGGTAGGGTCATATTTTTTTTATCACTGCTATCACCTTTTTACACTGGTATCACTAAGAAATTTAATATTTATATACACAGTACTTTACATGTACTCTTTGTTTGTTTGAGCACTACATTCATTTGTGGATTACTTTGAATTGGAGAAGCACCAACTAAGACACTTTTTCAGATTAAAATATCCTAGATAGTGATAAATATATCGAGTGGGCTAAGTTATTTAAAACAAAATAGTGATAAATATCACTGGGCTTTTAATGCTAGGAACCATTTTCCCCAATCACAGAGGTAGTGGGGAACACAAAAGAATTAAAGGGTCTATTATGGGGAATGGAGGGTCATGATTTTTTATTGTTCTTTTAGGTGACTGTGTTTTTGTGGTCGTTCCAGTTATGAGTGAATGAGTGGGGATGTCCCTGAGAAAATGTTGGTAATGGGGTCTATTTCCTAATATTTTTTATTTTCCTTACTCAAAAAGATTAATAAATGTTATAATATTATAAATTATATTTATATATACAAAGCTGTTAGTATATTGAAAAAATATACAAGCCTTATTTTTACACAAGTAAGATTACTCATTAACAAGAAGGTATGTACAAAAATGTGATTGTTCTGGTTTTCCACATCTCACGGTGGAAAAATGCAGTGAGAGCAAAAGCCATTACATTCATAAAGGATACATTTCATCCACTGACATAATTTACAAATACGTCAGTATAATAAACAAAAAATAAATACGGACTACTGTACTGTACCTCCAGGTTTTCTGTTAAGTAGTTGAACAGGATAACTTCAAGAATAAATTGTTCTCCTCTAGTTACTGAGTAGGGGAGATTCAGTGAAATAAAAAAAGATTTGAATGCTTCTAGCTGAAAAATAACACATGAGAATAACACGTTAGGCAATCCAAAACCTGTAAATAAATGAGTTATTCAGTGGTGGATTTCCCATTAGGCTTGTTAGGCCCAGGCCTAGGTCGGCAAAATTTGGGGGAGGCAAAAATGTCCGCGCCTGTATAACTTGACTGCGCTCTCGAGCCTATCGGGAAGTCATTTAGCTGTTGTTTCCGCCTCCTTACATTCTGCTCTCCTTTTGAATAGCAGTGTCAACCGATGCAGCTGACGTCACCCGAGGTGAAGTCACGGCATCTCGTTGCCATGGCATCGCAGCGTCAAATGATGTCATGACATCGCATTAGCATGGCAACATGACACTGTGCGACGTCACGTTGATGATGTTAGCGGCATCATTTGATGCTGCGGTTCAGAAGGAGGAGGAGGGCAGCAGGGGACGAGGGGGTGGGCGCAACAGCAGATATAGCAACAGGATATACAATTGTCTGTACATTTTTACAGACAGAGAGCATATAATCTAATACAGTATTTAGAACAGCAAGATAAATTGATTAGCCAATTAGAAGCAGCTGGCAATAGGATGCATATGTGGTTCTTATTATGACATTACAATTATTCTTTCTGCTAAGCAGCAAAACAATGTTTTAAGTAAGTGCCCCAAAAGTCTCAACTATGGACTGATAGGCTGATAGACTGATATCATACACAGTTTCACCACATTTAGTTAATATACTGCTACTGCAGAGACAAAAAGCACGTACAGTAGCAGAGCAATAAGCAATGCATTTATATTAACTTGCAGCACTGATGTTGTGTCGTGGATAAACCAAAGTGTCAGCACATACAACTATCAAATCTGTATGTATTTCATTATTAATACAATATCAATTATGTCTGCTTCCCTTGATAGAAATAATCATGACTGCCCATACTTCCATCATTTAAAAGTTAGTAACCACAGTTCAGTGGATATAAAACAATTAACCGTTGTGATTTTGGAGCTGAAAGAGCAAAATTAGAAAAATTACACATTACCTCAACAGGCTCATTTGTCACTCCTAGTCCAAGTCCCTCGGAAATAACAAAAGCACTGGCCACCCAAGAAGTAATTGTGTCAGGCACAGTTACTTGCAAATAGGTAGTATTGATGCTTGAGCTGCAAAATGAAAAAGATATAACTGTATATGCAGAGAAGATATCATTACCTGTGCTAGAAGGAATGTTACGTAGTACCACTGCTAAGAAAATATGGACTCATTTCTTTATTTATTCTGCTAATAATTTTCTCCACACAAATGCAGTATTTTATTACCATACCTAATGTTGGTTTCCAGCCACATCCAGGTCTCTGCAAAAAATGTCTTGACATGCTCAGATGGTTGTACTGCAGTAGTTGTAATTTCAGGCATAAATTCTGAAAAAATGCATATTTTCAATTTACTGTACAATGAGCTATTTACTGACAAATACATGTTTTAATTTATTGCTGCACTTACTGTATGAACATGAGTTCCAAAAGAATGAAAGAACTTCTCCAGGTAATAACTTCTATGTCATTGATTAAAATTTAAGATGAACTTAATAGCTTTTCAAATGTAGGCCTAAAATGCCAAAACTTTAAACTACCTACAGTAGCGAGAAAAAGTTTGTGAACCGCAATGATAATTACGACACTTCCATAGTTTTTCCATGATAACCATCTTGAATCAAAACCACTTTTCTTACATATCCAATAGGGTTTATATTAACCAATTCAATGTCTTTTGAATCAAAATAATGTATGAATTAGACAAACAATGATAACTTAAGAGTCAGGGTATGTGCCAAAGTAAGTGAAACCCTGGTTTTATCAGCTAAATTAAAGGGGTTAATTAGAATCAGGTGTTTAAAAAAATTAGGTAAATCTTCAGGTGTGAGTTTTGGAGGCCCCATCCTATAAAAAGATCAGAAACTTTGTAAGTTTGGTCTTCACCATACAGGTTTGTGGAAACACATCATGCCACAAAAGAAATCTCTGAGGACCGCAGTAAAGCAGATATTGATGCTCATCAGTCTAGAAAGGGTTACAAAACTAAGGATATAGGGCTCCCTCAATCCACTATCTGACAGATAGTCTACAAAAGGAGAAAGTTCAAGACCACAGTCACTCTACCCAGGAGCGGTCATCCTACCAAATCTCTCCAAGAACAGTTCAACATATGAAGGTAGTGGGTGCTCCAACAGTCCTGGAATTATTTATTTCTTATCCATATGCGAATCCTAGAAATATGACATGAAGTTCCTCTTTTCTTGGTTTGTGCTTGTAAAGGTTCACAATACAGTTCGGTTGCTCTGTGTGTTGGAGAGTTATGCTCTATTGTTGCAGATTTTACAGAGTTCCATTTTTAATCTTAGAGGCTGATTATATATATATGATCTTATGATATATATGATCTTCCCACAGCTTGTAAGGAAGCCTCAATAAACATGTATGCAGATGACACAATCCTATATGCACACAGCCATAGCCTCTCTGACCTTCAACACATACTTCAGTCTGACTTTTTGAGACTCGAAAACTGGATTTCCCAAAACAAACTGTTTTTAAACACTGACAAGACTGTAACAATGGTATTTGGGACCAAGACTAAATTCTTAAAGCTTCCAGCGACTGAGCTCCATATTAGAACCAACACTAACACCACCCTAACCCCTGTCACTAGTTTTAAATACCTGGGCTTATGGTTTGACTCCCACTTAACATTCGGAATGCACATTGATACCCTGACAACCAAGACCTATGCCAAACTAGGGGTACTTTACAGGAACAAATCCTCCCTAAGTCTCCTGGTCAGAAAGCGTATCGCACAGCAGATGCTAATGCCAATTATTGACTATGGAGACATAGTATATGGCACGGCACCTCAAACCCACCTTAGAAAACTTGACACCCCCTACAATTCAATTTGTCATTTTGTTCTCCAATGCAACTACAACACACATCACTGCGAAATGCTCAAAGAACTAGATTGGTCATCACTAGAGTCTAGGCGCAATGTTCCCCTTTCCTGTCTTGCCTTTAAATTCTTTATGGGCAAGCTACCCAGCCATCTGAACAAGCTCCTCACCCCTACCACATGCAGCACTTATCACCTGAGATCAGACTCCAAAAGACTGTTCATGGTCCCAAGGCTCAACAAAGTATCCGGCCGTTCCTACTTCTCTTACCGTGCATCCCAAAACTGGAACAACCTACCAGAGACTCTCACATCCACCACCAGTTTAAGTTCTTTCAAATCTAAGGCTGTCTCACATTTTAATCTGGTCTGTAACTGTTTCATTTGCCCATAACATATATTTTCTTTAACTGTGCATGCAATGTCTTGTATATAATGTATATTTGTTTATATAATGTATATAATGTTCATTTATGTAACTGTATTTGTAACCATGTATTATTTGTCTTAACTCTGTGCCCAGGACATACTTGAAAACGAGAGGTAACTCTCAATGTATTACTTCCTGGTAAAATATTTTATAAATAAATAATATATGCCAAAGCTGCAGATCAGACTATTTCTGGACGATATTCCCCATTAGCTTCAATAGGTAATTTTATCCTGAAATGGTCCATTTCGACACTTCGGCACATAGAATTAACCCTTTAGACTGTGGAGTTTATCTTTTCGTTGTTGATCATGAGCGCTTGCAGTTTTTTTTATAGTATTGTTGTTGTCTTTCTTTTGTTTTTCCTGTACCTGTTCCTAGCAATGTGTGATAAAGGACATGGACCTCTCCTTGTATTTCTTGCTGTTCTGAAAAAAACTCCAATAAAGGTGATTCTGTAGCCTTTCTGAGGTCCTGGTACATAGTCTCTGGGCATACTGGGCGTTGTAGGTGTGTACAGTGGAGTTTGTGAGGACAAGTCCTTAGGGACGAGGATTTTCTTTTTTCATTTAGTCAAAAAAAAAAAAGTTAAAAATCCACCTGAAGCAGGGACCTTTGTGATTCTGAAAGCTTGCACCCTCCTGATTCATTATAGTAAAACACTGAATTATAAACTCACCCATAACTCCATTATTTCCTGAGAATACCATGGCATCAGTGAGGGGCGTATAACCACGATCCTGGTGGAAAAAAAGGTGAGAATGGGATTTAGCATTCCCCAAAAAGAGAGCATATATTTTAATTAAACAATGAATCATAAATAACACATTTAAGTTGATGTTACCAATTATTTTATTACTTATCTGCATTTATTTTCATGCTATTACACCACAGTAATATCTGTTATTACTTTATTTCTTTGAAACTTAACAAAATGTGTGGCATTTTCTCTTACAGGAAGTAATGGTTTTGATGACTACTGATTAAAGGTAGAAAAAAACAAGTGATAGACAGCCCTCAGAAAATAAGATAATCTAACGCAGGTTGCAGGGTGCAGATAAACAGAAAGAAGGACCCAATTCCTCCTAAATAATTACAAAGCAGTAATAATAGTTCCAGCACTCACTGACTTGTAGAGTAAATCTCAAGAGTAGGTAATTGCCAAATCAAAAAAAGGTATTTAATATCAACACAAGTCAAATCCATGGAGCGATGTGACCAACACAAAAGCATCTAAACTACATACTGCAAAACAACATAGAATGCGAAAAACAGAATATCACACAATGGGAGGTGGGGGTGGGGTGGAGGGAGAAACAAGGGGGGGGGCAAAAAATTGGGATAAGCAGGGGGGCAACGTTTCGGGGACAAGCCCCGTCCTAAGGTCCGTTCCCTCAGGATCCCAAAGGAGATGTGATCCAGAAGCACCCGTGGCTCATCACTTCACACTAGCTAGGCATAATGCTAGCCAGCTAAGGTACCAGGTCATTGATGGCATGAGGACGAGTCGCCCTGGTGGAGATACACAAAGGTTGCTACTCCAGGAGGAATCTAGATGGATCAGGCTCCTAGGTATCATGGCCCCAAAGGGAATGAATAAGGAACTGGATCTGAGCTGTTACTTTTAATATATACTGTTGTATTCTGTTCACTGTTGATCCTTTGATCCATAGATAGCACCGCCACCCGGCTACCTCTATGAAGAGCTTCGGTTGACCTGGTACAGTATTGCCCCTCTTGATGAGGGATGTGGCTGGTCAAGTATGGGTTACTAGTGGCAGTCTTGGTGGATTGATCCGTCCTTTACACACGGTAGTCTTGCTCCACCTCTACTCCTTGCACAACAATACCCTCTCATCCCCTATTCTGTATAGGGTAATACCCTCTCAGTACCATTATAAGATCCTTTGTCGTAGTGTATATACTAGTATTTTTAGATTATATGTTTACAAGTTTCACACTCTTATGAACTTAAATTTTATTTGATTTCTTATCTTTATTGGTATTTTATTATAGGTAACACTATTGAGCTACGATTGATTAAATTACCCTGGGCACATTGGACATTGATTCTGGGCTGAACCAGTATGCTGCCTGATGGAAGTGCTCATCATCTGCTCACTGAGCTCACACAGTTGAAGAAGGGACACCTCGGCAGCTTTTGCTACTACAACAGCAGCCTCTGTGACGTGGACTGCCGTTTTCCATTATGCGCATGTGCGCGCGCATCCGTGCGCTCCCGTGGACATCCGCTGTGCCTACACAGAAGGACTCCCTCATTAGCTGAAGTGCACAGGCGCCAGCCTTGGACGGACATTCCCAGCAGGATTTCCCTAGTATTCACCACTGACTGCTGTATGTGACTGCGCATGCGCACAGCACAGAGTGAAGCCGGAGGGCATTCCAGCCTATCAGATACATGCACTGTGTCTAGCATATGACGTTAAGGGGCTCAGCTGTTCCTGATCTTGGTTGGTTACCCACACAGATGCTGCTATTGGACTAATTACACCACCAATGATGACGTCACCCCTTCCCTTTATATACTGTCTCATTCAGTCCCAGTAAGCAGTCACCCTTGCAGCAGAAGAGGAGAAGTACTTGTGATTATGCTAGATGTCTTATACCCTGTGGTCTGATTTAACACTAGTTATATTCTCTCTATTTTTCTTTATCATACTCTTAGATTGATTACTTAGAGGTTCTTTGTGTGCTTAATGTGCTAGGGTTGCTGTTCATTGTGTTGGGACTTTGGAGTAAGGGAAGTACCTCTGTGTCCCCCTTTGGGGTCCTGAGGGAACGGGCCTGAGAAAGGGGCTTGTCCCCGAAACGTTGCCCACCTGCTTATCCCCATTTTTTGCCCCTCCCCCCCTTGTTTCTCCCTCCACCCCACCCCCACCTCCCATTGTGTGATATTCTGTTTTTCGCATACTATGTGTTTTTTGCAGTACTATTTTAGATGCTTTTGTGTTGGTCACATCGCTCCGTGGATTTGACTTGTGTTGATATTAAATACCTTTTTTTGATTTGGCAATTACCTACTCTTGAGATTTACTCTACTAGTCAGTGAGTGCTGGAACTATTATTACTGCCTTACTGATTAAAGGTGTATTACATGACTTAATTTATAAATTAACCCTTTGAGTGCCTGAGGGGCCACAGCACCAAAGTGCCACGGCCCTTCCGGCACGTGCGATCACGTAACCACTTCCTCACTGATGAGGGAACTGAAGGAAGGGGAAGACTTTCTTCTTCCATTTCACTTATTAATAGATCTCGTTCTGCACATTTCAATGCATTCTCCCCTATAAAAACTAGCAGGAACTTTATGACAAAGCTACTAGATCATGGGGCCCCTAAATTGCCGGACCACATGATCTTGTAGCTATGTCTAAACGACACCCGAAACATTATACATCAATAATAAAATACTGATTATATTTAAGAGCCATGGTCTTGATTCGTACGTGAATAATTCCTGTTACATATTATGGTAATATTGATAATATAGAGGGAGATTTATAGAGTATTACCCCAAAAACCATGCAGGTTTCTTACCACAGGTATTAGTCAAGAAAAATGATATTAAACATCCATCTACTGGGGGGAAATCTAAAGAAAAAACTAAACATCTGGAGATTAAAGATATTATGGAATCCTCTGGGAAGGGAAAATCAAAAATGGGCCAATCAATTGATTCACCCTCACCCTCATCTTCTTCTTCTTTTTTGGCACAAGGGGGGTGCATGAGTTCCTGGGAAACCAGGAACCCATTTCACCCCCTAACAATTCCGAAACCAGGTCTTGTTCAAAGAAACAAAAGACGCATGTCAGAGGGAGACGAGGGGGGAGATTACGGAAAGGCAAGAAAAATACAATAAATACTAAAAATATTTTTAATTTGAGCAAAATTTTTTTAACGGATTGTGAAAATAAAGTGATCAGTAAGGGACTTACATTTGCTCCCACCATTGGACCAAATAAATTTGGTCTTTATGTAGATACACATAAATTTTTAAGAACATTAACCCTAAAAAGATTCTTTATGAATAAAGATGTGGAGTCTAGAAATTGGGAAGATAAAAATAAAAATACTAATTCAACAATTCCCAATACTAGTACCCCAAACTTTGTTCATTCGAAATTTAAGCCTCAATCACAATTTTTTCCCAAATTTGCCAAGGGGAATCATCTTGAGGTATTCTTTCAATTAGTAACAAAGGATTTGGAATCTTTATGTAATAATAAGGACAGGCAGCATCATAACCTGACTAAAGAAGAAAAAATAGTGCTAGAAGGATTAACATCAGATAAAACAATTGTGATTAAACCAGCAGATAAGGGGGGGGGGGGGTGTTGTGATCATGGATCATGAATATTATATGCAAGAATCAAATAAAATTTTGGGCGATAGAATAACATATCAGAAATTGAAGTCTAATCCCACAATACTTTATAAAAAAGAACTTCAAGCCCTATTGGAGGATGGTAGAAGACTGGGAATTCTGGAGGAACATGAATTTCAGTTCCTATATGTGCAAGATCCAGCTTTCCCGGTCTTTTACTTCCTTCCAAAAATCCATAAAAATATCACACACCCCCCAGGGAGACCAATAACATCTGGGATTGGATCATTAACGGCTAACCTGTCTGAATTTATTGATAGCTATTTACAGGATAGTGTGAAAAAACAAAAATCTTATTTAAAAGATACCAGTGATGCAATCGGGGCCCTTAGGAACATAGAGTGGCAAGATAACTACATATTGGTGACCACCGATGTTACAGCCCTGTATACATCCATAAAACATGAGGATGGCTGCAGGGCGGTAAAAATGTTCCTAGAGAAAGAAGGGAAAATCCCAGGGGTACAGATAGAATTCCTCATCAGATGTATCCAATTTGTTTTAACCAAAAATTTCTTTTGGTTCAATGATGAGTTTTACCTGCAATTATGTGGAACCGCCATGGGGACCAAATTTGCACCCAGCTATGCTAACCTACTCATGGCCATGTGGGAAGATCTGTACATATGGTCTTGGATGGGTCGGGATGCAAATTTGGTCACATGGCGGAGGTTCATTGATGATATTGTCTTTGTTTGGAAGGGTTCACTGGAGGATCTGGACACATTTTTTATGTATCTAAACAATAATGATTTAAACCTTAAATTTACTTCCACTTCCAGTAAGACCACTGTTAACTTTCTGGACCTAACAATATACATTGAAAATAATGTTATTAAGACAAAAAATTTCTTCAAAGATGTAGACGCAAACAATTACATCCTGCAGTCAAGCTGCCATCTAAACAGATGGATAAACAATATTCCATACGGCCAATACTGCAGAATTAAACGAAATTGCACTGATAATGAGGTGTATGAAGAACAATCTACTATATTGTCCAGAAAGTTTTCAGAACGGAATTACAAACCCAATATTATACAAAAAGCATTGGATAAAACAAGACAAGTATCAAGAGAGTCTATGTTAACTCCTAAGGTAAAATCTAGTGGAGATGACAATTTAAAAGAACCCTTCATTACCCAATATAATAGGGATGCATACAAAATAAATAACATACTGAATAACCACTGGTCGATTCTAAAGAATGATCCCATCATAGGTACCTCTTTACCTGATAGAGTCCAAATGGTGTATAAAAAAGCACCAAATATAAAGAAATTAGTAGCACTTAGCGCCTTGAGGGGTTCCCCAAATATAAAAAACCCAACGTGGTTAGAACCCCCTAAAGGGTTTTTTGATTGTAAATTTTGCACAGCCTGCCATTACAGTTGTAAAACTACAAATACCTTCCAGTCCAACATTACTAAGAAGGTATATAATATAAAACAACATTTAAACTGTAGATCCAACTTTGTTGTATATTTGATCGAATGCGAGTGTGGTCTACAATATATAGGGAAAACCATTAGACCCTTGAAAACACGTATTTTGGAACACATAGGAAATATAAAAAGGAAAATGACAACCCATAGTGTTCCAAACCACTTTCTAATGGCACATAACGCGGACCCTAAAGGGTTAAAATTCAAAGCAATAGAGCAAGTTATGCCCCATTGGAGAGGGGGAAACAGACACACAGCATTGATCAAAAGAGAGTCATTCTGGATGTATGAACTAAAAACTATGTTCCCGTCCGGTTTGAACCTAGATTTCGATTTGAAACCTTTTTTGTGATTTTAAATGAACTAATTCTTTGTTTTTACTCTCATTTTAGAAATTGCCTTTACCAAGAATGATTAATGTTATGCACTTTCCATCTATATCCCCCTAGAGTAGGGAACATTCCCTTTGACTACCTGTTTTTAATAATGCTGTTTAAATATTACACTGTAGTAATTTTAACATTTTATCTAAGTTTCAAAATTGATTTTATAACTATTTTAAAATTTTATTGTTAAATGTGGTCTGAGGACAAAATAAATCTATGTATTTTAAACCAAGTGTATAAAAATGTATGTTTTATGATTAATTGTATCAATTGTTTGTTACTTGCACTTTAATATTGTCAATAGATGATTACAGAACATATGCTTTACAGAGATAGTCTCGTTTCATTCTCACTATAGCCTTAAATATCTATGATTAACGTGAATAGAATCAGGTGAAATACCAACCAATGAGAATAGAATTGAGGGTATATATATCCCCACTAAGCAATAGAATGTCACTCCTGATGAAACCTATGTGGTGAAACGCGTAGAGTGACGCTCTATCCCTGAGACGGCTGGAACCCCAGGAAGTGGACGCGGCGGATGACATCACTTCCGGTGTTTGGAACGCACCGGTGGAACGCACGCCACGAGAGAGGGGAAGCGGAGATACCATCCACCCGGCCGGAGAGATCCATTGAGATCTAAAATGCTTACCTGTATTTGAAACAATGTGAGTGTAACTTGTTTTATTTACTTTTGATAAATTATACATACGGTCTGCACTATGTCCAGTTGTATCTTTTAAATAAGGTTCCTGGGAGTCCATATACACGGGGAAACATTGATTTCTGCATCTCCTGGTGACTGAGTGAACGCCTTAAAAGATACCTTTATGTGCCTGCAAAACCTCACATGTTTGTGAGTATATATTTAGAGAGCAGTGTCATCACTATTTGAGTTCACTAACTTTATCTTAACAATATTGCACTATCACTATTTTATTCTTTTTACATATATTGCGCTTCCCGGAGACTTCATCGCCATTTCATATTATGGTAATACATAGCCAACATTTTGGAATTTGCACAAAACAGCAAAACACAATTCTGGTTGTTTTACATCTTTTTAGAAACAAATTAAAATGTGGTGAATAAAGAAAATCGTACATGATTGTGTGTTATGTAAAAAGGAAACTATAAAAAAGATGGGTCTAGATGCTCTCACAGGAATAGAGATGGACAAAACAAGGTTTGTGAATTTGAATCCGCCTTGGGTTCCTTAGGCTCATGAGAATTTGTGCGATTAGTCTTGAGAGAGGAGAGGGGGGAGAGAGAACGTCAAGCATAAAGTAATAATATGTACTGTACTGAGGGCTCTGAGTTACTGAGGCCAGGTGAGATTAAATAAAGCACACATTTTCTGACACACAAGTAAAAACAAGGTGAAGCAGAGCAAATAAAGCAAATGTCAAGAGCAAGTAATATAACAAAGTGAGTGTGACCTGGGGACTTGAGTTAGTACTTCTAATCTTATAAAAGATGAAGACAGTGGGCTATGTTTACTATGCAGTATTCTGCTATAAGAAATACATTACAGCCTATTCAAATAATCGGATTTTAAGGTGTCTTCCTGAGCCAGAAGGTGTTTCATGGCAGAAGACTGCTTGATAGATATGCTTTTCTATCCCAGAAGAGGGATAGGCACAGGTATGAGCACTCAATGTTACAGTATGCTATGCTGCTAGTCATTAGCTGGTTTATCTCACACTGCAAGAGCTGGTGTCCTGAATAACAAAGGTTGGGTGGGTTCAACATCTGATCCTGTTGGCTCTGACACCATACCCCATGCCCCATAAGGTACTTTTAGACTTGTTAACCCAATAACACGTTGTGCACTGTGGGAAGCCAGTGAAATTATTTCCTGCAGTTTGTAGAGTTGTATTTATTTTGAAATAAAGTATTGCAATTCAGTATGTCTGGCACACTGGCAGATGCCACAGTGAATGTTTGTCCCTGTTCTGTTATACCGTAGCCACCTTTGTGCATATCCATCATTTACTGTACCACCAAATAAGTGCATATACCTGTAGTAACTCCCTCCCCCTGCATTCCCTTAAAAGCAGACCACTTCCCCTTCCTGGTCGACAGTTTAATGTTCCTTGTGGAGCCTACCTGAGATACCTGTGAGATATGCTAATAGCTGGATTGGCTACATGTGTGAGCAGCTCAAAACAAAAGTATGATGTGACAGTGATGCCATCCCTCAGCTGGTTTACAGATGCAGTGGCCGTTATTCGAACAAATCACGGAGCCATTTTTGTGTGCTCTGCTGTATTCCACGCGGCATTAACGCGGCCAATCGCCCCAAGCACCTGTGTTTATCGCAGTTGCTTTGTTTGAATTTCATGGATTATGTTTCTTTGTGTGCAATGAAATGAATGAATTGTAATGTGTACAGTACTGTGCTACTGTGTCAATTTCAGGTGTTTAAAAACCAGAGCACTAAAATGCAATTTTCTGCACTCGAGTCTTAAGGCGGTAAGGTTGGAAGAAGTCATGCACCATGACATGGGTATTCCGAGGTATACAAAGCGTGAAGTGTTCAAATAACGGCCGCTGCATCTGTTGCTCACACTGCTAGAGCTGCTACCTAGAAAAGCAGTGGCTGTCGGTTCTGGTCAAGTTGGGTCTTATATCAGTATAGGATTCTAGTCACTGGGTGCCTTAGACATTAAATCCTATATAGTTGGTATTGAAATCCATTTAGGAAGTGTTATATGGGACTCATTTTAATATAATTTGCATAGTCATTAGCATATCTCCAAGGGTACTTCAGACGTGCTCCTTTTTCAGCACAGACATGTTTCCCTAATTCATTTGGAGACAGATTTGAGGGGATATATATATATATATATATTGTGACATAGTCCAAAGATGTTAGGCAGCTTTCTGCCCCATTTTAGAGCAGAAAGTGCAGGAATAGTTAATGATCCGTTCCACAGCTTCCCATTAACTCAGGCAGCTGGATGGAAAATCCAGACCACAGATTACAATGGCTCTAGTTCTCCCTCACCTGCTCTTCTAATCACATGCACAGGTATTTAGAGCAGGGAGGTTTTGCATTTCACTCTCTCTCCTTAGAGCCTGGGGGCTGGGGGTGTCGCTACTCTCCTGCATCCAGTATCGAGGTTGACGGCCTCTCCACGTATGACAGTACTAGAGGATTTGCCTGGACCCCACGAACAGATAAGACAAAACAAATGATTACTGCTGTTGCTAAAAGACTGTGCTGTATCTTGTGTCCCTAAATGAGAGAGCATTGTTTTAAGCTGGGGAACCAGTTTAGTTGGCCAGCAGCTGTTAGAGAGACTGATTCTGATGTGTAGTTAGATCCCTGAAAGGGATAGGATTTGCTTATATGATTTTGGTTTTATTTCTTGAAATAACAGAGTGGGAAATATTGTAACACTGAAATGTGTGAACTGCTGAATGAAAGTATCTGAGTACCTCTAACCTACACATGTTAAAGCTGCAGTACCTTAATTGGATGAAAATAAAGCAGGCAGAAGCCTGAGTTAAGCAGCATAATACTTTGCATGATCCTGTTTGTTGTATAATTAACCCTAGAAGACTGTGTCGGGAAGAACCCAGACAGACGTCAGCACTACAAAAGAGGGGCGTTTGTCACATATGGTGGAGAATGCGGGCAGACACTAAAAAGTCTGTGGGTTTGCAAATAAATGCGGGGGTTTAAAATGGCCGCCGAGCTGAACTAAAGTACAGATGCTATGAGTGAAGTCTGTCCCAATGTGTATATCAGTTGTGCTTCTAGCATACACAGAGAATGTGCGAAGTGTGGATGCAATAGCACCCTGAACCCAAACAGAAAACCAAAATGTTTTGCTGAAGAAAAAAAAAAAAAAAAAAAAAAAATTTTTTGCATCTAGCAAGTGCTGTTTGTAAAGCTAATGCCTTTTTGCTGAAGTGAGTGAATTTGCAGCTAGCAAGTGCTGTATGTAAGTTGCTGAAGTGAGTGAAATTACAGCTAGCAAATTGTCTCTGCCGGGTTTATAAAATGGCCGACATGGAATGTTTGTTTTGCAATGCACGTAATCTTGAAAAACAGTGTCCCTTCAGGCCATACGATGATGATGACGACGACTCGTATGTGGCCCCTGGAGGAGAGCCGTACCCACAGATGAATTTAGTATGCTGGGCCTGTCATGAAGTAGGTCACATGGAAGATGTGTGTCCCAAAATTTTCAAAGACAAACAGCTGCAAAAGCAAGCAATGCCCTGTGAGTGCAAGCAAGATGTGGAAGCTGATACCAGTGAGTGTGTGCCCAGTACCACTGATATCTCTGGAGCTAATAAAGCAAAAAGAAAGAAGAAGAAAAAGAAAACGGTTCCTCAAGTCACAGGGGAAGTGACCGAGCCACTTGAACCTGCGCTGTCAGCACATGCGTCAGAAAGGCGCCGAGATGTGCTGCATACCGGAGTCACCAGCAGAATTGTCACGGGAACAGTGGCAAAGGAAAAG
Source organism: Ascaphus truei (assembly GCF_040206685.1). Classification (NCBI taxonomy): domain Eukaryota; kingdom Metazoa; phylum Chordata; class Amphibia; order Anura; family Ascaphidae; genus Ascaphus; species Ascaphus truei. The sequence continues at coordinate 325,389,048 of NC_134486.1, forward strand.
GAGGAGCAAAGGGAAGCTGAATCCTTGAACCAGGATAAAGAGGCTTTGGTTTCTGCACTCCAAGCTGCCCGCCATGATTATGAAGTCCTGCGGCAGGGATTGATGAAAGAGCGAGAATCGAACGCCGAATTACAGAGGTGTATACTTCCAGCTTTACAGGAGTACGAGGCTTTGAAGAAAACAGAGTCTCTCTTACGGAGTGAGCTGGAAGAGGTGACGACTAGTCTGGAAAAGGCCAACACCGTAATTGCTATCCTAAAACAGAAATACGGGAAGGCTCTACAAGAGGTTCACGCGCTCAGCACAGAGGTGCAAAACTCACGCCTGGAGGGCCACGGTCTGAACACAGAGCTGGGAATGTTGAAGCAAACCCATGAGATTGCCCTGACTGAGTTAGAGACTGTAAAGCAAGAAAACGAGACTCTGAAATTGGAAAATTCAGATTTGACTGACCAAGCAGAAAAAGTAAAGAAACAGTTGACTCAGGAAAAATTAGAAGTGCAGGAAGCACTACAGAATGCATTGATGCACACTCAGAGCCAGCACCAGGAAGAAATGGACGCTCTGAGAACAGAATTGCGACATGTATGCACAAAACAGAATTCTCTCGCGGAGGAACTTAACGTTTTGAAAAAGGAGATAAGCATTAGAATAATTCAGAAGCACTGCAAAGCTCTTATCCAAGGAAGAAGGGAAAGAGAAAATTATCGGCATAAACGCGCCGCAACTATCATCCTACAGGCTGCCTACAGAGGGATGAAAATTCGTCAGTTTAATCGCCGGAATAAAGCAGCCTGTGTTCTTCAATCATTCTACCGTGCCCGCATGGTACGAAACAGGTTCCTCATTATGAAAGGAGCAACTATAAAGATCCAGTCTCTGACTAGGATGACACAGAACAGGATTCGCTATCAAACCCTGAGAAATGCGTCACTGGTTATCCAGCGGTACTTCCGCCTGAATAAATGTAGGCCTCAGGAAAGAGAGGCCCAAGACTACATGCCTGCTGGCTGCAAAGGTAAAATGCCACAGGGTACAGCCGGAGTTAGTGAGAGCCCCATCAAGGTAATCAGTGCTTCATCTTCTAAGTACCATATAATTGCCCCAGAGGGGAAATCCCAAATCTCTGAGAGTGATGGTCGTGAGAAAATACATGGCAGTAAGAAGTACCATAAAGGTTCAAAGGTTGCAAAGCAAAAGCGACGAAGGTCAACGCTGGCCTTGAATTTTTCCGGATCTCGCCACTCTGGGCCACAATATAAAGACAAAGACTATCCGGCCCCAGAGTTCCGTCAGAAGCTAAAGAAACAGTCCAGTCATTTGCAGGCTGCAGCAGCCTATGAAATAAAGTCAGGAAACGTAATGGACTGGAAGTCAAAGAGAAAAAAAAATGTGTTTGGGGATTGACCGATATTTTTTTTTTGTTATTACACGTGTGGACTATGTCACGGACACTTAACTATGCAAATAAGCTATTGTAGTTAAGGTATATTAGGCCTCTAGAATAAGCATTTTGTCAATATTACAATGTTATATTGGTTCTCTGTGTTGAAAATGTAGCTAAACTACAAATTAATATACAGGGTTGAAGGCCCTTTTTGTTGGTAAATATATGAGATTCATATTCTAGAGTAGAAAAACCCAGGGAGGTAATAGAAATTGTCTGGCTTTCTGAATATATTTAGCATATCCTGGGTTGTAAGAATGTGTGCTAGACATTTATTTTTCAAAATAGTTCCCTAATATAGAGCAACAAAATATGTTTGCCAAGTATAGTCTCTTATGAAAAAAAAACTATTGTCCATAATTGCCGGGGAAAAAAAAAAAAGTTAATATTCGTGTCATGTGAATACTTAATGTTGTACTGAGGAGTTAGCTCAAGTATTCCAGGTAGGACGCTCACCCCAGTGAGGTCCATGGCCGCTCACCCCAGTAGGTGTGAGCTGGGGAGGGGGATATGTGACATAGTCCAAAGATGTTAGGCAGCTTTCTGCCCCATTTTAGAGCAGAAAGTGCAGGAATAGTTAATGATCCGTTCCACAGCTTCCCATTAACTCAGGCAGCTGGATGGAAAATCCAGACCACAGATTACAATGGCTCTAGTTCTCCCTCACCTGCTCTTCTAATCACATGCACAGGTATTTAGAGCAGGGAGGTTTTGCATTTCACTCTCTCTCCTTAGAGCCTGGGGGCTGGGGGTGTCGCTACTCTCCTGCATCCAGTATCGAGGTTGACGGCCTCTCCACGTATGACAGTACCAGAGGATTTGCCTGGACCCCACGAACAGATAAGACAAAACAAATGATTACTGCTGTTGCTAAAAGACTGTGCTGTATCTTGTGTCCCTAAATGAGAGAGCATTGGTTTAAGCTGGGGAACCAGTTTAGTTGGCCAGCAGCTGTTAGAGAGACTGATTCTGATGTGTAGTTAGATCCCTGAAAGGGATAGGATTTGCTTATATGATTTTGGTTTTATTTCTTGAAATAACAGAGTGGGAAATATTGTAACACTGAAATGTGTGAACTGCTGAATGAAAGTATCTGAGTACCTCTAACCTACACATGTTAAAGCTGCAGTACCTTAATTGGATGAAAATAAAGCAGGCAGAAGCCTGAGTTAAGCAGCATAATACTTTGCATGATCCTGTTTGTTGTATAATTAACCCTAGAAGACTGTGTCGGGAAGAACCCAGACAGACGTCAGCACTACAAAAGAGGGGCGTTTGTCACAATATATATATATATATATATATATATATATATATATATATATATATGGAGACACTACTACATTTTCTCATTTTCAAAATCCAGCCTGATTTTTATGTACCCAATCCGCAGGTGGATTTTGGTGGGGAAAGCGGATTTGGACCAGTTTGACCATCTCTGCACATGAAAAATGGTTATAAAAACTGTAGAGCTAGTTTAAGTCATTGCGGATCGGCTTGGGGAAAGGTTTAGAAACTTTGTACTATTGCAGTGAGAGAATGTAAAACAGTTTATAAAAAGTGCTAGCTTTATCTAGGGTAATAAGCTTGGCCTGAAATAAAATAATTTTGACATACTGGCTAGTAAAATTGACAGAAATCACCCTCAAACCTGATTAATCTGTATCAAATTAATAATGCTCATCTTATTTTTAATGGTGTGGGAAACATTTTGATAAGCGGAAGTTCAGTTGTCACCGTGTAGGAAGCCCTGGAACCATTAGCACAAGGGTGGCATAACTTCAGGTCCAAATGATCTGTAGCCAGGCATAAAAGGATCATGTTTAAAGGGAAATGAAGTATACATCAGATGTGGCTGGAGAAGTAGAAAGCATGGGATTAAGTTGAGGAGAAGGCTGTGATAAGAGGGTGGAACACAAGGGGGAAAGGAGATTTGAGCAAGTGAATTATTTTAGTGTTCCTGAATCTGAGCAGATGGTAACTCCCCTCCCCCCCCAGAGAATAACAAAAAGAAAAGTAAAAAAATAAATGTTCTGTGTTTTAACTAAAACTGTAGTTTAACACAGACCGAAATAGATTGGAAACAATTTATTTATAGAAGCCAAAAGATAATAAAATATAGATGGATTTTACTTTAAGCTGCTTTTTTTGTTTTTACTCTAGAATATAGACTAATTACTATCCTTTAAAATGGGCATGTGCAAACCATACCTGACTGAAAGTCGTAAATTCATTTTCCACCTGGAAGAAAAAAAGTATTATTAAGAGCAATGCCCGATATCAGTATGGCTCATGGATATCTTAACCAATGATAAGCAACTGTTAATATGGAGTCATAATGTTGCTGATTGGACCTAGACCAGGGGTGGGCAACCAATTTTTCAATGTAGCCACAGGTGTGGCGAATTAGATGTGAAAATAGCCACACCATGTAAGAATTTAGGTGTTATGTTGCGCATGCGAAAATTTAAAACACACATTGTTTGAACAAGTTTATTGAAAACATGAACACTTTGACTACTCAGTAACAACTGCATCAGACGCAAATGATGAAAACACACACACACACAGTCGATGGGGTGGTATATTATTTATATATTCTCGGTCCCCCCCACCCCCATCATCTCATTTCACCCCCCTCATCTCATTCCCTCCCAAATCCATGATCAGGGGCACAGCCAGGACGTGACTAGGTACATAACAAAGATACAAGCAGCCATTGCCAGCTGCCCGCACGCAGCCACACACACACGCCCATAGAATATAGACTAATTACTATCCTTTAAAATGGGCATGTGCAAACCATACCTGACTGAAAGTCGTAAATTCATTTTCCACCTGGAAGAAAAAAATTATTATTAAGAGCAATGCCCAATATCAGTATGGCTCATGGATATCTTAGCCAATGATAAGCAACTGCTAATATGGAGTCATAATGTTGCTGATTGGACCTAGACCAGGGGTGGGCAACCAATTTTTCATTAGAATTAGATGTGAAAATAGCCACACCATGTAAGAATTTAGGTATTATGTTGCGCATGTGAAAATTTAAAACACATATTGTTTGAACAAGTTTATTGAAAACATGAACACTTTGACTACTCAGTAACAACTGCGTCAGACGCAAATGATGAAAACACGCACACACCCCTCATCTCATTCCCTCCCAAATCCATGATCAGGGGCACAGCCAGGACGTGACTGGGTACATAACAAAGATACAAGCAGCCATTGCCAGCTGCCCGCACGCAGCCACACACACACGCCCAGCCAGCCACACACACACAACCAGCCAGCCACACACACACCCAGCCAGCCACACACGTCCAGCCAGCCACACACGTCCAGCCAGCCACACACACGTCCAGCCAGCCACACACACGCCCAGCCAGCCACACACACGTCCAGCCAGCCACACACACGCCCAGCCAGCCACACGCACACGCCATGCCCAGCCAGCCACACACACACGCACACGCCCAGCCACGCACACGCACACGCACACGCACACACCCAGCCACACATACACACACACACACCCAGCCACACATACACACACAGCCACACATACACACCACGAGCCACACATACACACATCCAGCCCTTCATCTCCCCTCAGCACCCTTCATCTCCCCTCAGCACCCTTCATCTCCCCTCATTTCCCCCAGCACCCTTGAAAGCACCCCACCCCCCACCAATGCATACCAGATCGCGGCGGCAGCAGCGGGCAGCAGTGGTGGCGAGCGGGCAGTGGTGGCAGGCGGACGGGGGGCAGTGGTGACGGGCGGCAGTGGTGGCGGGCGGCCGTCAGCGCGTCACGCTGGAGCGTGCTCGGGGGGGGGGAGCGCATCATGGAGCGGCCTCGCAGGGGAGGGAGCGCGCATCACGCGCCTGCTGGAGCGGGCTGGGGTGTTGGAGGGAGAGGAGCGCGTCACACCGCTGGAGCGCGCTCCTTACCACGGAAGGGGAAAGGGGGGGAGGTTGAGTGTCCCGGCGGCCCTGTTCGCCAAAGTTTTACAGCCAATTCGCCACAAGTGGCGAATGGCAACAGGGTTGCCCACCCTGGAGCTAGACTAATCTTGGTAATGTACCCGACAATAGATACAAATGACAGATGAGCGCGGAGAGAGAAAAAGGAAGCAGTGAGGGTCCCTATAAAGAGTAGCCTGACTGTACCTCACGGCTATAATCTCAGTTAGGAGGCTGAACATATCAATATATGAGAGCAAAGGGAGAAAAGGGAGAAAAGGGAGAAAAGGGAGAACGCAGGCAGCCAGCCATGCAGTCGTTTCCCGATCTCCTGTCTGAGCTGCGGACCGGGCCACTCGCTTGACTAGTGACGTCCATGGTACTGAGCAGTGCTCACACGATACACACCATACATCTATTCATTTAGACTAAAAAAGAACAAAAATACTTACTCTACTTGCAGTTATATCGTTTCCATCTCCTAGTAATTTGGCACTTTTCTCAATAACACGCAATCCCACCAGACAACGAGATTCTCCTACACTAACAGTCAAAGTCACATTTTCTGCTGGCTGTGCTTTGTTCTTACTCCATGATAAAGAAACCTACAGAATACAGTACAGAAGAAAAATTTATAATGGTATAGTGCACCATATAAATGTACTGTATTGGCCCGAATATAGTGCTATGTTTTTTCCTAAAAATGTATTTCCGAAAACTGTACTCGTATTGTATGCGTAGACTAACACCTTATTTTTCATGTAGAACACCTTCAAAACGTTAGGGTCATATTATGTGCAAGGCCGTACTATATTCGGGCCAATACGGCATATGTTTTTAATTGCTGGGTACACTAATGTATACTGTATTTTTATTTACATATCGTCAGCAGGGTATGTAGAGCTTTACAAAAGAGACCATGCATTACAGGGAATTAGAATATAATAAGTGCAACAAACATAAAATCAGACAATAGGTAAGAAAAACCCTGCCCCAGAAACCTTAAAATTTAAGAAAATTCATAACATATACTTCTATATATTTTGGAAAGTTGCTTATTGTTTCTCTATTCATTTGGACACCTCTTAAGATATTGTAACCACATTTTGCATGATTGTTCATGAGATAAAGGAGCAGGTTTTTGTCTGTTTGGATACAATTGGACGGACCCATTCAATTTTTAATTCTATGAGTTATTACAATTTCTGACATGCAAGTCACCCACTGGGTGTTGTACCTGGTAGGCTACAATATGTGACATCATACTGGTGACATCATAATGAATATAGCCTGATAAGGAGAGTCCGAGAGCTGATAGGGAGAGTCAGATAGCAATTAAGTTTACACAGAAAGCAGACAAAGAAAGAGAGGAAGTCCGTTGGCACGTGAGGAGAAAGAAAGAATTCTGGAGGAGATAGAGGCAGAATGAATTGGAGACATCATAAGGTATTAATTGAAACTGATGGGAGGTAGAGAGATGAGGGGAAGGAGGGAAATGAGGAGAGAGAGAGAGAGAGAGAGAGAGAAAAGAGGAGAGAGAAGAGGAGAGCAGAGAGAGAAGAGGAGAGAGAGAGGAGAGAGAGAGGAAAGAGAAGAAGAGAGAGAGGAGAGAGGAGAGAGGAGAGAGAGATGGAGGGGAGGGGTGAATCTGGTTTCTTAGAATTCCTGAGCAACGCTGGTTACTTTCAGCTAGTACTTCTATAAAGAAAGCCCTAGACTTGTAAAGGGAGGGGCAACATGACTTAAAGCTGAGTGTCTCATCCCCGAAGGAGCTGTGAGGTCAGGCCAGAGGGAAAGGGGGAGATGGAGTTAAGAAAGGGTTCTTAAGGTAGGGGTCTTTCCTTCTTCAGGGATCAATTGGAGCAAATTTCCCACCCACTGCCCTATCTTTAGGCAGTAAGAAATGGGGGCTTTTTAAACAGGGTTGGGATACTGCTCGGTATATGTTGCAGCTTGGGATGTTATTGCAGAGTCATTTTTACTATGGGGGGACTCAGTCAGTATTGGCTCCCCCCCTGTATTGGCTCCTGGGGGAGGTCTCAGACTTCATAGATGGACACTTGGGGAAGTCGGTACCATTCCAGGCTTAGGTGGTCAGAATGGTGTGTCTCTCCATAAGATAATTTGGGCAAGGCGGTACCATTACAGGCTTAGGTGGCCAAAATGGTGGTGACCTTCTGTATGGGAGCTCTGTGCCATTTGGCCTAGGGTGCTGAAATGCTTAATGAACACAAGCTGAGGATTGAACTCTGGATAGATGTTAACTGAGCAATCTGACTGAGTCTCTAGTTGGGATAAATGTTATATTTATCATATTGATGTTTATAAATAAAGCTATGATTGTTTTTTTTCTCCCAAGAAGTTACATTGTGTATTTATTGGGAATTGGAGAGGGGTCCAGCACGAGGCATGGGTAAGTTATGGAATTTCTGCTTACATGGTAAATTATATTGTGGGCGCTAAATAAAAATACAGTGACAATAATAATACAGCGGAACCCCGTCCTCGGGGTCCACCTGATACCGCGTTATAACCGGGATCGCGATTTTAAAAAAAATGGCTGTCGCGATCAGGGATTCCGCATCCGCCGGAAGGGGAGAGCTGGGATAACTCTCCCAGCTCTCCCTGAAGCCGGCGTTGTAGCGGCAGCCCCACACAGCACTTATCCACAGCTGATCTGTGTCCTGTGCAAAGAATCTGTGAGTCTGCAAGGGGGGGGGAGAGATGGGGGAGGATCTCACGGAGTCTGGGCCGTGATGTCAGCTGTCTCTGTAAGTCCCCCAGCCAGGACCCAGCTCCTTTCTCTCCACCCCCCTAGTGGAGGTACAGGGAGGGAGGGGGGAAAGGTGTGTGTGTGTGTCTGAGTGTGAGTGTGTGTAGTGATGTGCAGGAAGGGGGATGGGATGTGAAGGGAGATGTTATGGGCATGGGGGGATGGGGTGGGATGTGCAGGGGGGGGTGACGTGCAGGCAGGGGGATGTGATGTGAAGGAAGGGGTGATGTTCAGGCTGGGTGAGTGATTTGCAGGCAGGGAGGTGTGATGTGCAGGGGGGTGATGTGCAGGCTGGGGAGGGTGATGTGCAGGCAGGGGCATGTGATGTGCAGGAAGGGGGTGTGTGATGGGCAAAGGGGGTGGGATGTGATGTGCATAGGGGTTGATGTGATGTGCATGTGATGTGCAGGCTGGGGTTGTGATGTGCAGGTAGGGGGATGTGATGTGCAGGAAGGGGGGATGTAATGGGCAGGGGGGATGGGATGTGATGTGCAGGAATGAGGGATGTGATTAGCCGGGAGGATGGGATGTGATATGATGTGCAGGGGGGGGTAATGTGCAGGCTGGGGGGTTATGTGCAGACAGGGGGATGTGATGTGCAGGGGGATGTGATGTGCAGGTTGGGGGGGTGATGTGCAGGCAGAGGGATGTGATGTGCGGGAAGGGGTGATGTGATGGGTAGGAGGATGGGATGGGATGTGCAGGGGGTGATGTACAGGCTGGAGGGGTGATGTGCAGGCAGGGGGATGGGATGTGATGGGGAGGGGGGATGGGATGTGATGCGCAGGGGGGTGATGTGTAGGCAGGGGGATGTGATGTGATGGGTAGGGGGTATGGGATGTGATGTGCAGGGGGGGTGATGTGCAGGCTGGTTGGGATGATGTGCAGGCAGGGGGTTATGATGTGCAGGCAGGGGGGGGTGATATGCAGGAAGAGATGGGATGTGCAGGAAGGGGGTGCGATGTGATGTGCAGGGGAGTATTGTGCGTGTACGTCCGTCAGTTAGCAATAAAGCTTAACATTTTGCTTTTAAAAAACGGATGCCACGCCCACCCGTGTTATAAGTGGATCCGCGTTTTAGCGGATCGCGCTATAATGGGGTTGAGCTGTAATATTCATAATAATAACTTGCAGATTTCATAAAATCATACTTTGAGCTGGATACAAAAAATGGCATTGTGCATGGTTACTCCATTGAACTGATTAAATTGGTAAACTATTCACAATGCCAACATTAAACATGTGTAGCCAGGTCCCCCCTGCCAGTCTCGCCCCCTCTCACCTTGCTCTCTATCGCGGGGGCCGCTGAGCCCAATGGCGGCCCCGTCGGCCGATCACAGGAGTGGGAGTGGTGAGAACTTGGCTTCAAGGGCGTTGCCGGGGACGCGCGCGGCAGGTTGCCAGGGCCGCGATCGAGTTGCGAGGGCTCCCGGTGCTCCCGCTGCAGAGTGAAGGGTGGCGCCATATTGCCAGAGTTCGCGCATGCGCAGTGAGTGCTCGGGCGCCGGACGAGTTGCGCATGCGCGAGGAAAGCGCGAAGATAGCCCACGAAACCCTAGCCTACCAGGGAAGGCACTGAGCAGGGATTACGAGTCCCATGAGCCTCTGTACACCCCACGTGATGCCAGGGAGCCAATAGGGCTTAGGATCTCCATGCAGGGGGAGAATAGATACATTTTGCGCGCTGAGCCCATGCTAGTTAGTTGGGGCTGGGAGCAGGAAGGGGAAGGAAGGGTGCAGGGAGCGAGTGAAGCTCCTGTACAAGGTAAGGTTCCCCCATGTTCCAGACAGGCCCCAACTCCCCACCAGGTTAGTGGGTAATTAACAAGGGACGGCCCCTGGTTAGGGACCCTGCCCTTAGGTGTACGTATATGCTGTCTTGTCAGAGTCACGGCTGTCAGTGCTGTGAGGTATGACAAGAAGGCATCGTGTGTTTGTGCAGCACGTTTGCTGCAAGTACCAAGTAGGTGGCAGTGCGTTACTGCAGGTGCTAGGTAGTAGTTAGAGTCAGGACCGGGAAGGGCTAGGGGAACGGAGCAGGTCAGTAACCCCTTAGGTCCCAGATAGGTTCTCACTCCCCAGTTTGTGGTGCTACAGGGACAGGCCCTAGGTTAGGGACCCTGTCACAGTAGCACTAGTGTTATATAAGGACACAGCGGACGGTGCGCTCTCTAAGAGAACACTTGGGCTCAGGTCCGTGCCCACAGACACTATCACCAGGGTGGGATCGCCCCTGGCAGACCCCGTGCAAGGAACCACAGAATCAGACGGAATCACCGAGCGACAGATCCTTTGCGAAGTCAATTGCAGGCCCGAGTGCAGGAGCGCTCGGCAGGTACCCCATAAGTGCACCAACGTATCCTAACATACTATCATTACACATAGTGGCAGCGCTGACCACGGGACAAAGGGGTTGGGCTGTGGACACAGTGTGGGGATACGGTGACTGTAGAGTTACTCCCAAGGGGGAGTGTTAGTAGTGTATGTTATAAGTGTTGTATTGCCTGCATATATATAAATTGGTTATATACATCCTCGTGTATGTACTTATAATATGTGTGGGTCCTGTGTAGGTAACCTTCTACATCCCTAGAACCCTACACAGGTGGAGGCGCTGAAACTGAGAACGTTCCAGAGGATTTACCCCAGGTTCTCACTAGCGGAGGCTCAGACCTCCTGTGAGCCTGACAGGTATACTGCACACCACCTGGTAACATATAGGTTCCCCTTCCATATGCCATATATGCGATTGGGTGGGGGGAATACCCTACACATGAAAAATGCATTGTATTAATGTTCTGTAGTCTTAATTGTGCATGTTATTGTTTTGGTTCGGTATCATCCAGTTTTCACCATTTTAGTTTTTTAGGTTGCCTCCAATGAGGTTCCCCTTCCATATGCCATATATGCGATTGGGTGGGGGGGAATACCCGTTACATTTGGAGGCGCTGCTGAGATAGACCTGGGGTGCCCTATTCAATTTTTTTTGTGTCAAGTTGTGCCAGTTAAGTCCCGACCATGTCTGTGCCCTCAAACCATGAGATCCACAAATGGGCTTGGTGGATGACAGTATCTCCGCGGCATGTGGTAGTAGTAGGAAATGTTCCCGCTAGTGCGTTGAAGTTGAAGGAAATTTGTGAGACCCTAAGAGAACTCCTGGGCCTAGACCAAAGGTTGAGAAGGATAGAGCAGAGGTACGATACCACTGAACAGTGGAGTAGACTATGGTTAGTGGCAGATCAGGAAATATGCCGGGAAAATGAACCCATGATTTTATATTTCCCAGAGGCCCCACCAGAAGGCTACCCTCTAATATACGCAGAGAGCCCTAGTGAAATTAACATCCAGTGAGTCAGACCTAAAATGGCGTCTCCCGCCAAATCAGGAGAGCACACGTGCTGCTGACTGCAAACCTGCACTAAATTGTGTTACAAAAATCTGCACAGGACTGGCGGGAAAACCAGAGCTCTGCCCCCGCAATGTGAGTGACTCAGTGCAGAGCCCGAACCACTCTGTGATAGAGCGTGCCCCTCCTTTAAATTCCACCAGGGGGAGCAAGCACAGTGATCAGCAATCAGCAACTGCTGTTCCCACTAAAGACAGTACAGAATGCAGAGAAACACACCCTCAGTTTTATGGAGTATGGCGATCAAAAGGAGGGAAAGTATCCTTTCTTGTGTGCCCGTGCCTACAAAAGGACTTGAATCTGTCTGGTGGTATGGACTTTAACCACTTTAGGCTACCAATAGAATACCGGGTGGCTGTGGTGGATGAAGAGGGGTGTATAAGATGTGTGTGTAACCAGTGTGACTTCCCAGGTGGCAAAGAGACCTGAGGTCTCAAGTGTGCCTAAAAACCCTAAAGTTCCTAAAACCTGTGCTGCGTTGTGCTACGGAACCCGCAGAGGAAGATGCGGCTAACCAGCCATCCTCAGCTACAGAGGGTCCGTGCGCCCTAACCACAGTTCCAGATTCGGTTCCACACTCAGGACTGCAGATTCTTGAACTGCAGATTCCGGAATCACAGGTAAGGTGTCTCTACCCCCGTCCCCTCATAGTGATTCCAGCAACCAACAACCAGCTGTGGTGATGTGCCAGCCGGCGGACCACACCAGTGAAGCTGGAGATAAAGAACCAACTACCTCAGTTGCAGTGAATCCTGATATGGGCCCATGTGCCCTACAATGGCCAGTCCAGCCTAAGATGATGGTACCGTCGGTCCTAGGCTTGGGATCAGTACCTAACAATGACAAGGGCGAGTTGACTGCCCCAGGGGTGTCGGGTGTGAGCCTCCAGGTGACCGCGGAGCATGGTAGCTCCTTAAGTCTGGCCACCAGGGCGAATGGCTCCACTCAGCATCGCGTCCTGGCGGAGGTGTCCCCCTTAGAAGATAGCTGTCCAGTGGGGCAAGTGGACCAGTACCCACCGCCTATCATCCAGGTGAAGAAAAAAGACAGCAGCCAACCAGCCGTGGTAATGCGCCAGCCGGCGGACCACACACGTCAAGCTGAAGCATCAGCGACGGACCCTGATGTGGACCCGCTGCGCCTCGATATCCCTCGGCAGCAAGCGCTGGTGCGGCCGGAGCCACGGAAGAGGCTCCCAGCCGTGGCGACTCCCAGTGTGTCGGAGGGACATCCAGAGATGGGACCAGAGGAAGAGGAACCCATCGCAAACCAGCGGAGTGGTGAGGAACCTCCTTACTCCCCACAGGCTCCGATGGAGGCGGCCGTGGAAAAGGCCCGAACTAAGGCTCCTGACCTGAGTGTGAGCCTGTGCGCTCCAACCCAAATGGTCCCAGGACTGGCATCCAATGCTCCCGAGTTTCAAGACAGTGAGTGGACTGCCCCAGAAGTGCCGGGGATAGGTCCCAAGACAGCCGAGGTGGAAACCGACAGCGTCCCCGAGGACCTGTTGGCCACCATGAATCACCGCAGTGGTAAGGTATCAACCCTTTACCCACTGCAGGATGTAACAGAGACATTGCTACGTGCTCGCTTCCCAAGGGAAGCCTCCCAAGTTCTTAGGGACAAGGACTGTGTTGCGAGTGATTCAGTGAAAATTGCCTCCTTTAAGCCCAAAAAGGAGCGCCCCATTCATCATGTGGTGGATCGCGGAAAAGGTCAAGGCCTCCTGGCCTACCGCATCCATGCCGAGGATGGCCGGGTAAAGGTCTGGCCAAGAGACATGGTACTATTTCGTCCACCAAGGGGAGGAAGTAATAAGGACCCTGTGACTGTTGCCCTCGAAGATCCTAGAGATTCTTCCGGGGAAGGCTCACGAACGTAAAAGTGTGCTGAGTTGAGTTTTTCATGGACTATGTGCATATTTTCGTTTAGGATGGTTGTAATCGTTTATAATGTTGGCGGGTTGGGGGCGGGGGAGGAAGTGGCTACACGCCCACCGTCGTCATGGGACTCCACATGGGTGCTTGGGGGGCAATCCCCAAGGGACCCATGCAAGACCCCACTGGGACAGCAACTACGGGCCAAGAGCGCATCAGTAAGACCAGAAGCAGACTTGCCCAGGCCGGACCCCCAGAAGGGGCAATTCAGGTGACCTTGGGAAGACAGTCCCAATGGTTCACCGAAGGTTTTATTTGTCTTTGTACTGTTCTTTTTTTGTTCCCTGTGTTTGTACCCCTTTGTGTCCCCCCCGCACAGACTAGAGGAGCACGCGAAGCACCCTGGACCCAGAGGCCCCAGAGGACTCCGGTCGACACACCAGCCTACATCACAGGGCAATATCCTGACATCACCGATGGGTAGGGATTTCACGGTAATCTCACACAACGTGAAAGGATTCAATAGCCCCCTTAAAAGACGAGTAGCTATGACGGACTGCAGAAAACACGACCCCGACATCATCCTGCTACAGGAGACGCATTTCTCTAAATCTAACTCCACAAAACACATTGACGCCAGGTACCAAACCTGGGTATCAGCGGCAGCTAACAAAAAGAAAAGAGGGGTCGCGATCCTGGTACATAACCGCCTTGCGCTAGACATTAAACTCACCAAACGAGATAAAAATGGTCGGTTCATAATAGTCGTGGGTGTCGTCCAAGGGCAAATTCTCACCTTAGCAAACGTGTACGCTCCTAACGAGTGGGCTGACACCTTTTTGGACAGATTCTTTACGACCCTACACAGGGTAAGCGCAGGGCGGTATAATACTAGGAGGGGACTTTAACCTCACGCTGGACCCACAGGCTGATAAATGCACGCCAAGCGGGGCTAAACACCCACAAATCAGAGCAGCTTGGGCCCGCGGCCTTAAAGCTAATAGATTAGTGGACATATGGCGCGAGCAGCACCCCGGCGACAAAGAATACACATTCTACTCACACCCACACGACCGCTACAGCAGGATAGACTACCTCTTTGTGTCCAACAGAATGGTTTCGCAGATCTCCCATACGGGAATCCATGATATTTCTTTGTCTGATCATGCACCTGTAGAGCTGCGGTGCACTGACCTTAGACTAGACAGACCAGGAGCGACATGGAAACTCAATGAGTTACTAATAAAAATCCCCGAGATTGAAAAACAAGTAGGGGATAAAATCAGGGAATATTTCAATGAGAATGTTGGTAGCATGACGTCTCAGTCCACTCTATGGGAGGCCCATAAGGCGACTCAATGAGGTGAGCTCATAGGGATAGCGAGTAGGCGGAAAAAAGAAAGGGAACGTAGGATTAAGATTCTACAATCTGAATTGACAGCCCTATCTGCCCTCCATAAAAACAACAAACTAGCACAGACCTTGCACGCCTGGCTTGATACTAAAATGAAACTAAATTTACTGATGTCCTCCCAAGCTGAAAAGGAGATGACCTGGTCCAGGCGTAAATTTTATGAAAAAGCGAACAAGCCAGATACCTCACTTGCCAATAAACTTAAGAACATTAATCGTAACTTTCACATCCAGGCAATTCGAACAAAAACAGGTGACCTCACTTCTGATCCCAAACAAATCGTGGAAGAATTTAAAACCTATTATGAGACCCTCTACGATGGGGCAAAGGTCTCCCATTGTGAGAACACTCATACGCAGCTGAGGACATTCTTAAAGGGAGCAAAACTACCCAGACTGGGCAGGAAAGAAAGGGATGCACTACAGGAAGATTTTTCAGGTGAGGAAATTAACGAGGTAATCAAATCACTGAAGCCATCCAAAGCCCCAGGCCCGGATGGCTTCTCTAATCTAAACTACAAAAAAATCCGAAAAATTCTAGTGCCTCACCTGGTGAAACTGTTTAATTCATTCCTAGAAGGTGCCCCTATACCTGGCCAAATGCTCCAAGCATCTATATCAGTGATCCCCACACCCGGGAAGGATCCAGCTGATTGCAAAAGCTACCGTCCGATATCCCTTATCAACTCGGACACCAAAATTTTTTCCAAATTGTTGGCTAACCGCCTAAACACAGTTATGCCAAAGCTGGTCCACCCCGATCAAGTATGGTTCATATGCGGGAGGCAGGCGGCAGACAATACTAGACGGATCATAGACTTAATTGATTTGGCACAACGGAAACATATCCCGTCTATGGCACTGAGTCTGGACGCCGAGAAGGCCTTTGACCGAATTGACTGGCCCTACCTTAAAGAGACGCTTGGGGAGTTCGGCATAGGGGGGAGAATGTTGGGCGCCATTCTGGCTCTTTATCGGGAACCGAGGGCGAGGGTCAGACACTAGGGCTTCCCGTCGGAAGAATTCCCGATAAGAAGTGGCACCAGGCAGGGATGTCCCTGTCCCCACTTATCTTCGCATTATGTATAGAGCCCTTAGCGGCACATATTTGTAATAGCCCCGATATAACAGGAATACAAATCAATGAGCAGTCACATAAAGTGGCCCTGTATGCGGATGATATTATCCTAATGTTATCAAAGCCCCTTACTTCCCTGCCGAATGTCTTCAGTCTGCTGGGCGAATTTAACAAGATCTTGGGATTCAAGATCAACCAAACTAAATCAGAAGTGTTAAATATAAACCTGCCAAAGGTCACCGAAAAACTAATTGATCTAAATTTTAACTTCAAATGGCAAGCCTCCTCCATAAAATACCTAGGGGTTAACATCACCAAAGATTATAACGCCTATATAAAGCCAATTACCCCAAACTTATAAGGACTCTGAAGGAGGATCTCAGGACTTGGTCGGGCTACGCAATTTCATGGATCGACAGGATCCAGAGCCTCAAGATGAATTTTTATTCCCAGAATCTTGTATCTTTTCCAGACCCTCCCGATACAAGTGGCCAGGGATGACATCCTCCGCTTACAGTCCTCCATGGTGAAATTCGTTTGGGGTAACAAAACACCATGCATAAGGGCCTCATGCAGAGAGCAGCGTTATTTAAATTCTCGCGATTTTCCGGAGAAAATCGCGCAAAAAACAGCTGAAAGTGGCGAGGTAGGAAAAAAGCGCCATTTTTTTTGTCTATTTGAAAATCTAGCCGCGCGGCTGGTGAGAAACTACATCTCGCCATTCTGAAAAATATCCGAATTCAGAAAGGCGCGCTCGCCATCTAGCGGCTGTTTTTGGCGCGATTTTCTTCAATTTTCTCCGCCAACTAAAGTTGGCAAGAAGCAGGAGCTCGCCGGCTATAGGGAAAATAAAACAAAATGCGCGATTTTTTTTTTTCCCTTTCAGCTGCGCGCATCTCCTCATTTACAATTCTCCACATGCAGTAATGCTAAAAATAGCGGATTTCGCCCATTTCTGCATATGGAGAATAAAAATCTCCATTAAACCTACTTTTTATTCCCCTCTCCAATTTTAAAAAGCGCTGCTCTCTGCATAGGCCCCTAAATCTAGTATTTTAATCAGACCCACAGTTCGAGGAGGCATGGCGGTACCTTGCTTGATATCGTATTTCAGAGCGGCCCAATTAACCCAAATTATTCAGTGGCATATGCACCCTGGCTTGCGTAGATGGGTGGAGTTGGAAAAAGCATGCTGCGCCCCCGTAGATCTACAAGATCTAATTTGGCTACCAAAAAAGGTCCAGAGGACCATGGGAGAGCCGCTGGCCGCACTGAGTAGCTCGTTGGCAACTTGGGAGAACACCAGATATAGGTGTGCCCTTACTACCCAGCACACCTTCATGACCCCGTTT
Organism: Ascaphus truei; assembly: GCF_040206685.1. Lineage (NCBI taxonomy): Eukaryota > Metazoa > Chordata > Amphibia > Anura > Ascaphidae > Ascaphus > Ascaphus truei. The sequence continues at coordinate 325,406,363 of NC_134486.1, forward strand.
GTGGGGAACCCTGATTTCGCTCTGGGCCTGTTGAGTAAGAACCTAGCCACATGGAAAACAAAGGGCCTCACGAGGCTACTGCATCTGGAGGGATGCCAATCAATAAAATCCTTTGACCAAATTAAATCAGAAACAGAGATGCCAAACTCTGAATTCTTTAGATACCTCCAGAGAAGAGCTTTCTACACAAAAATCCCAAAGCGCCCCCGGCGTACAAATTTTGAGCAGCTGTGTTCAAGAGGAAAGGACACCACGGGACTTACGTTTAGGATTTACAGAGAGGTGGTCTGTCCTGGAACTGACGACGACACCAAACTTAGCTATAGGAACAAGTGGGAAGCGGACTTAGGGGAGACGATAGATGATCAGGACTGGACCACAATAGTACTGGCAGCAGCTAAAAGCTCCATATGCACTACTTTGAAGGAGAATGCATATAAGGTCCTAATGCGGTGGTACCTTACCCCAGTGAGATTGGCAAAGTTTGTAAAAGACTACCCCATTGTGCCCTAAACAATGTGGGGAACAAGCAGACTTACTTCACATGCTGTGGGGTTGCACCAGAGTGGCTCCTTTATGGGAGGAAATCCAAAATTGGCTACAGAGACTTCTCGGAATGGCGGTCCCCCTAGACCCCTGGCTGTTCCTGCTGGGCAGGCGCACCCGGGGGCTGGGCAGACCAGCACAGAAATTAATTGCACATTTTGCAACAGTCATGAGGAGCGAAATTGCAGCATTGTGGAAGCTACCAGATTTACCCACAATTACGAAAATTCGGAACAGAATTTGGTATATTTGCCGGATGGAGCAGTTGACGAGTATGGTCAATGACACCGGCACAAACTTCCTAAAAGTCTGGGGCCCGTTTCTAGACCACTCAGACATCCCCGGGGTGGATGCCGCCACCATACTGCTCTGATAGATTGAGATGCATTCTCCTCCGAAGTAACGGTACTGACAGTAATCAGACGGGGTACAGGTAGGGATGACAGTCAAAGGAAGTCGCGCTAATTAGGATGGGTCTGCGCTGGAATGGTATGAGTACGAAAGAGGACAGGGATGCTTGGTATTCCCTGTGCGGCCTCTCCCCCCCCCCTTTTTCTCCTCCTCCCTCCTCCCTTACCCCACCCCCCCCCCCCAATTGTTTGTGCTGTTCATCTCGTCTGTCAGTTGGTTTGCCCGGTATGTCTTTAATAGTTCGGAGCGGGAAAACACGGAAAATTTGGGATTGTGCACACTGAGGGAAGACAATGTGTTGTTAAACAATGTTCGATCTGTACCATAACCCAATAAAAACTTTTTTGTGGAAAAAAAAAGTGAGGTACCCCCACATGATCAGTTAGGGGCACCCCACAAATGATCTCGGCAAACCACAATCACTCAGTTGGCCTCGGGTAGTACTGTGGGTGTTGTGTGGGATACCAAGTCATACCAAGCTCATGTGATATGTTGTATATTCTATGTACTGCATTTTTATTATATAATGTTTGTGCATGGTTATGTCTGCTATCCAAGCGAGGACGTTGGTATTTCACTAGGGGGAGGATGTAGCCAGGTCCCCCCTGCCAGTCTCGCCCCCTCTCACCTTGCTCGTGATCGTGGGGGCCGCCGAGCCCAATGGCGGCCCCGTCGGCCGATCACAGGAGTGGGAGCGGTGAGAACCTTGCTTCAAGGGGGTTGCCGGGGACGCGCGTGGCCAGTTGCCAGGGCCGCAATCGCGTTGCGAGGGCTCCCGGCGCTCCCGCTGCAGAGTGAAGGGTGGCGCCATATTGCCAGAGTTCGCGCATGCGCAGTGAGTGCTCGGGCGGCCGGACGAGTTGCGCATGCGCGAGGAAAGCGCGAAGATAGCCTGCGAAACGCTAGCCTACCAGGGAAGGCTCTGAGCAGGGTCTACGAATCCCATGAGCCTCTGCACACCCCACGTGATGCCAGAGAGCCAATAGTGCTTAGGATCTCCATGCAGGGGGAGAATAGATGCATTTTGCGCGCTGAGCCCATGCTACACTGGCGACACACTTTATTCGAGCTTGGCTAGTCCCACGAATTCGGGTATACCCGGGTGTATTGAGGTTTGTGACTGTTTTCTGCCCGAGTGCATTGAGTTATTTTCCAAGCAGGGATTGAAGCATTTTATTCCCGCTGGCTGCAATACTGCACAGTATATATATATAAACTGCATTACAATTCATGAATTTATGCCATCTGGTAGACACGCGAAGCATTGCAGCCTATTAAATCCTAATCATTATCATTTAACAGATCAGCCGCCCATCAGCCAGGCATGAACCCAGGCTGGGAAGGCAAATGCAACGGGGCTTGTCAGAGGTTAGGAGCGGCGCATTCCAGGTATCTGCCAGGTACATACCGGGTATTTGCTCGAATAAAGTGTGTCGGTGCAGTAGTTAGTTGGAGCTGGGAGCAGGAAGGGGAAGGAAGGGTGTAGGGAGCGAGTGAAGCTCCTGCACCAGGTAAGGTTCCCCCATGTTCCAGACAGGCCCCAACTCCCCACCAGGTTAGTGGGTAATTAACAAGGGACGGCCCCAGGTTAGGGACCCTGCCCTTAGGTGTGCGTATATGCTGTCTTGTCAGAGTCACAACTGTCAGTGCTGTGAGGTCTGACAAGAAGGCATCGTGTGTTTGTGCAGCCCTAGGTTAGGAACCCTGTCACAGTAGCACTAGTGTTAGATAAGGACACAGCGGACGCTGCGCTCTCTAAGAGAAGACTTGGGCGCAAGTCCGTGCCCACAGACACTATCACCAGGGTGGGATCGCCCCTGGCAGACCCCGTGCAAGGAACCACAGGATCAGACGGAATCACCGAGCGACAGATCCTTTGCGAAGTCAATTGCAGGCCCGAGTGCAGGAGTGCTCAGCAGGTACCCCATAAGTGCACCAACGTATCCTAACATACTATCATTACACATAGTGGCAGCGCTGACCACGGGACAAAGGGGGTTGGGCTGTGGACACAGTGTGGGGATACGGTGACTGTAGAGTTACTCCCTAGGGGGAGTGTTAGTAGTGTATGTTATAAGTGTTGTATTGCCTGCATATATATAAATTGGTTATATACATCCTCGTGTATGTACTTATTAAATGTGTGGGTAACCTTCTACATCCCTCGAACCCTACACAGGTGGAGGCGCTGAAACCGAGAACGTTCCAGAGGATTTACCCCAGGCTCTCACTAGCGGAGGCTCAGACCTCCTGTGAGCCTGACAGGTATACTGCACACCACCTGGTAACATATAGGTTCTCCTTCTATATGCCATATATGCAATTGGGTGGGGGGAATACCCGCTACACATGAAAAATGCATTGTATTAATGTTCTGTAGTCTTAATTGTGCATGTTATTGTTTTGGTTCGGTATCATCCAGTTTTCACCATTTTAGTTTTTTAGGTTGCCTCCAATGAGGTTCCCCTTCCATATGCCATATATGCGATTGGGTGGGGGGAATACCCGTTACATTTGGAGGCGCTGCTGAGATAGACCTGGGGTGCCCTATTCAATTTTTTTTGTGTCAAGTTGTGCCAGTTAAGTCCCGACTATGTCTGTGCCCTCAAACCATGAGATCCACAAATGGGCTTGGTGGATGAAAGTATCTCCGCGGCATGTGGTAGTAGTAGGAAATGTTCCGCTAGTGCGTTGAAGTTGAAGGAAATTTGTGAGACCCTAAGAGAACTCCTGGGCCTAGACCAAAGGTGGAGAAGGATAGAGCAGAGGTACGATACCACTGAACAGTGGAGTAGACTATGGCTAGTGGCAGATCAGGAAATATGCCGGGAAAATGAACCCATGATTTTATATTTCCCAGAGGCCCCACCAGAAGGCTACCCTCTTATATACGCAGAGAGCCCTAGTGAAATTAACAGAACTGTGGTCAACATGGAGGCTCCCTCATCCAGTGAGTCAGACCTAAAATGGCGTCTCCCGCCAAATCCGGAGAGCACACGTGCTGCTGACTGCACACCTGCACTCAATTGTGTTACAAAAATCTGCACAGGACTGGCGGAAAATCAGAGCTCCGCCCCCGCAATGTGAGTGACTCAGTGCAGAGCCCGAACCACTCTGTGATAGAGCGTGCCCCTCCTTTAAATTCCACCAGGGGGAGCAAGCACAGTGATCAGCAATCAGCAACTGCTGTTCCCACTAAAGACAGTACAGAATGCAGAGAAACACACCCTCAGTTGTATGGAGTATGGCGATCAAAAGGAGGGAAAGTATCCTTCGGTATATGAAAAGACCATCCACTTTATAATGTTTCTGGGAGAGGCCTTTATTACTAACTTTGTACATAAAATGACTGTAAATATAAACTGGTTCTGATACATAATCCTTTAATACAATTATGTTGAAATAATAATTATTGAGTTGTATGTAAATGGAAATTATTTTTATTTAGAATGTGAATTTAATATCAAAAGTGACATTTAAATGTTGGTGTTACTGCTATTCAAACAGTATTATAAATGTAACATGGCTCATCCTGTTGCTTCTCTGCCTCCTGTCACCCAAGCCCTGATAGGTATTGCAGGCTGTGACAAGCTGATCCAGGGCTTTTGACCCCCCTTCTGCTACCCTCTGATTTACAGGAGAGGAGGTGACATGGTATGTGTGTGTGAATAGCAAATGGTGGTACAGACACTAAGCCCTCCCTTTCTTGTTGTCAGAGGGAGTTGCTAAAGTTAGTTAGGCAGTCGAGTCTGGAGTTTGAGAGTGGAGGAAGGGCTGTGAGTCTCTCCCATCTGGGTTGAGCGTGCCCACTCCAGCCCCTAGGGGGCTGGGGAACATCTACTGCCACAAAGGCCTCAAAACTGACACACATGCCTTTATTCTGACTAAAGGCATGCACCAGCCAGAGACCTGGAACCCTCTGATCAGCATCTGCATCGCTGTGTGTGTACCATCTGCCAGTGACTGCCAATAAAGTACCATTTTCTATAAATACTCCTGCCTGAGTTCTCAGTCTATCGGGTAGGAGTATGTCTGTAATGTGCACCGGTGACCTGAGACTGTCTCTGGTCACCCTAGAGCTACTGGAGCTGGAAGCGCTGACACCAAGAGCGAATTATGAGAAGCCAACGAAAGCCTGTCCTGTTCCCCATGCCATCGCGGACCAATCATCATCTCCTGGACCCTCGCAGGTATGCAAGTACCACAATACCGGTAGCAGCAGAGTAACATCTCCCAGAGGGGTGGAGGGACAGTGCTACATAAATAAAGTCCCTATATCGACTTCACCTTTATATGGACTAAATGCACATCTTATAGGATTTACACACCACACTACAAAGTGTTCTATGCTATGTAACCATGGTGTGAGCTATTTGTATTTCGGTGCTACATATAATTAGGATACATATTTCCGAAACGTTGCTAAAAGACAATGTAATGCTGTTATAGTTACCTTGTTTCTAAACATGCCTTTTATGGGAAGAATCCTGGAGGTTAGTACAACGTTATTGTCATTAATGTTAAGGAAATAAACAATGAAAGAAGCAGAGGGAGCCCAGGAGGCCTCGGGTGTGAGGGTGAATGATGTGCTACTTTTCTTTCCTGCAGCTACTATAACTCCTTTGGACATAACCTGCAAATAAAAGATTATAACTTTTGATCATTTGGCAAAATGTACATGTCTGACACATTATGTGTAAGGTCTAAGGCCCGGATATATTAAACTTTGTTAAAGTGGAGTTAATTACGTTATTATTACCACAATTTTAAGCTGGATTTCATCAAGATTGGGATAATAATTTACTGGTTGTGATATTCAGGCAAAAAAATCACAATGTACTAATTACTGCATCGCGATCACAGTAATACTATTTCTATAATACCGTAGGCTTCTATAATAACTATTATCACAGAAGCTTTTAATTGATGTAACATTAACCTGTTTGATGCTTGCCACTTTGTTTACCTAAGCTGTCTCAATGGGGGCCTAGATAGCCACATTGGAAATTGATGGTAAACTGTATAAAAACCATATATCAATATTAAAATATATTACTTACCCCAGTTGACTTCCTTAGTGGCTCATAAAGCTTTGCCAAGCAATGCTTTACTAACTACTATTGCAATGATGGGGTTAACCTTAGTCTTTAGGGGTTAGTCTTTTTTTGGGGTACATCTAAGTTGAGTTTACAAAATTAACTTCCCCACTAGACAACTTATTTATTAAATACTTGTCTGTTATTTTTTTAAATCTACTTATTACAAATATGGATAAATTACCTCTGCTTCTTTGGAAGACTATGATTGCGGCTTATTCAGTAAACTGCGCTATCGCATTGAAGGTCTAGTTGACGTGAAATAAATATCACTTTATTACTAGTTAACAAACTAGAAGCTTAACAAATTCACGACTAAATCTATATAGAAATGTTTTTGTTTGTTTTCAATCCACAAAAAAATAACAACAAACATATACTCTGATATATCTCATTCACATGATTATATGTCAAAGATCACCCCACATTATTCCACAGCAATAACTGACTTGTACACTGTATGCTGTTTTGTTGGCTGAAAAAAACTGCACAGGAATGATTAGGCCCTGCTCTTCATATTATATATCGTGAAACAAGGAGAAATCGAGAAATTAATATCAGAAGCCAACAATGCTTCCAGTTTCTATTTTGAATGCAATTATGTTTTTATTGAAAAAAAATATTTTCAATAAAGTTCAATTACATTTGTGATTTAAAACTTGTCTAGTAGTCAAGAATTTGATCAACAGAAATTGAAAGCAATAAATGGCAATTACTAAAAACATTAAGGCCCTTATTTGGGAAAGGCTGCTAAGGCATCAATTTGCTACTTTAAATTAATGGTAATAAGGTAAATTAAGGTTTAGCACAATTTAGTAAATATGCCTACTTAACACAGCAGCCCAATCTCCTGCACATACATATATGATGTATCGTACAAGTAATGTATGGGTAAATTAATTCAACATTTTCTATTTTTTTAAACAATTTATTTATTTGGTATCGTTTTCACCTAAAATCTGGAATGCTCCAATTTGGCAAATGCCAATTAAACATCTAAAATGTTACATACCACATAGTATAACTCTTGAACTTTTGGGTAGGTATCAACCTGCACCTCAAACGCTGTTCCAACCTAAAAGAAAAAATATATTTTTAACATAAAATAAAGTCATAAAACATCTTCCCACCTGTTCTTGATTCTCGTAAGGAGCATTACCTTTATGAGTGAGCTTGGTGTTCGTATCTGTACATAGGTATCTGTCTCATAATGTCTAGAAAAAAACCAAGTCTCACTGGTGTTCTGATACTGAGCCTGTGAACAAAATTACTCAGAGTTAATATTTGTTTATTTAGACATAAAACAATATATTCATATTTTTATATCATTCATTTTTATACTAATGAATCTGTTTTGGGCCATAATTATGAATATTCTGTTCACGTTATTGACTTAGAGCCAAACAGTATGAAACATTGAACAGTCTAGTGTGTCTCCAAAAAAGCAGATCTTTCTGAAGATTACACATGTTGCAAAGTCAAAACACACAAATGAACATTCTCACATTTGTTTTGGAATTAAGAGTTTCTGAAATTACATCAAAACAAGAATAGAAATACTTTGGTTCTTTTTTTTTACATTTGATCAGGATTCATTATTAGCTATTTCTAAAGCATACTGTGACATTAGCAGTGAGAATGCCTTGAAAATATTTGTTCTGAAAACACACTGCTGATGGATGTACAGTATGTACAGAGTCTCACTGTCCTTCTCATCCATTTATTGCCCGGTCTGTTTATTCACCATTCTCCCTGCAATTTCTTTCCGACATAATCTGCCTTAGATTGTTACAGACGAGCCAACGAGTAGTCTAAAACTTGCCTTAAACTAGCCAGGTGCATGCTGGGTACATGCTGTGTACATGCTGGGTACATTTCAGTGACATTTCTGCAGAGGCCCATGGCCCATCGGATTAACACAGCAGGGGTTCCTGACTTTCCAATTCAGTTTGAATGGGACTGCCAGGGACCCCTGCTGTTAATCCGATGGGCCATTAGTCTGTCTTCAGAAATGTGTGAAATGTTGCAGCATGTACCCAGCATGTACCCAGCATGTACCCAGCATGTACCCAGCATGTACCTGGGTCTCTTTGGACATTGCCCCAAGTTTGTTTTAGAATAATCGTCGGCACTACAGTATCTGGATTCTTACAACTGTTAATTTCCATGTGTTAAACTCATGCAATTTTTGGGAGTCAGTATTGCTGACTTGGGGAAGAGAGAACTCACAAAATTGTCTTATAATATAAAATGTAAAAACAAATAGCAAAAAAAGTTAAAAACAAATTCTATAGTAAAATAGAAGTATCCCCATCATGTGTGTGTTTTGCAGCTAAAAAAAGACTTACTAATTTTTAAAAATAGCTTCTCTGGCGAAATTGAAATATTTCACAATACGGCAGGCATATGCTTATAGGGGTTGTCCATGTTAAATTGGACATGAAGTAAAATGTGACAGTGTGTGCTCATTAGTGATGTACCGAGTACCCTGAATTACCCGGTACCTGGCGTTACCCAGCCCTTTTTCAGCTACCTGGACATTACCCGGACGTGGCAACTGAAAAGTGAGCCCGGCTTCAGGTAGTACCCGGCGCCGAGTAATGTCAGAGTAGCTGAAAAAATCCCATCACTTACCTGCAGCTAGCGACGGAAGACATCTATGAAGAGCAGCAGAGGTCCTGTGGCGGTGTCAGCATCCGAAGTGTGTCTTCATCCGGTGTGGGAGCAGCAGGAATCCAATACACAGCACAGCAGTGTGAGCCGGGGAACCATGTGACCGGAGCAAGAGCGGCTGTCCAATAGGAATGCTCCTGCTCCGGTCACATGGTTCCCCGGCTCACACTGCTTACCTGCTGCTGTGCTGTGTAATGGATTCCTGCTGCTCCCATGCCGGCTGAAGACACACTTCGGATGCTGCCACCGCCACAGGACCTCTGCTGCTCTTCATAGATGTCGCCGCGGTCTTCCTCCACCCTGCAGGTAAGTGCCAACCGGGTACCCGGCCGAGTAGAACAATTGATTTTGCCCGGGTACCCGTTACCCGTTTTTTTTTTTAAAGTTGGACCCGGTACAACACTAGTGCTCATTGCTTGTCATTACCCAGGATCCCTGGCTGCAGTGGAATCACTGTATGCTAAGTGATTATGGTGAAAACAGGGTTGCCAACCTGTCTCAGACTTTAATGTGGTAACAAGTGATATTTTTATTTGCTGAATATTTCACAAGAAATTTTGGGTTTAAAAGTTCAATCTGACTGGTCTTGAATTTTCAAACACTGTTTGAAAAAACATACAAACCTGAATTTTGTAGTTCACACATCTCTTATTACAACAAGCAAGAAAGGGATATGTGAAATAATAAAAAAAGAAATGTATTCGTGACAACATAAATGTGCATATATAAAGCTCAACTAACTCTACCAAAAGGCCCATTAGTAAATTTAAATCCTTTCTATCTTTAGGGGTTTTTAACATCTTCCAGAAGTGTTATGTATTTAAGGGGTACGTATTGCGATGTGTACTGAAATATAACATGAAAGTACAGTACATTTAAGGATTAATGAGAGCCAGGATAAAAAAAGAATTGTAGCAAAGCACTTTATTATTTGCCTTATGTGTGGTAGTTGATCTTGCTATACCCCTTAACAGGTAATCCACAGCATTGAGCTGTCATTTTTTATTTTTTGAAGATCAGTTTGAAAGGCATGTTTCTTACAAACAGATCACAAAAAAAGATAGCACATTGCCAGTTTACAAATATAACTTTGTCACAATAATAATTGATCATGTCTTAGTTAACTTATCATTTCATACAAACAGATTTTAGTTCATAAAACACTTTTAAAGCATGTCACTTAATGTCCTACTATTGTGGCTTTAGCACTCATACAGGGTAAATCGAGCAGGATACTAATGTTTTTTAGATTGCCTCATATTTAACCATGTATTTAATTCTTATACTGTACCTACCTCAATTTGTATCCTTTGAGTGGATTGCAGCACTGGAAACTCAATACTGACAATACCAGATTCTTGGATGGTGTATTTTCTCAAATCTATGTTGTCAGGGCTGTAGGTTGATGAAGTGAGATTGGCACGGATTTCCATTTCAATGTTCTCCGAACGCCACCAGAATTGTTGAGTTGACTGAGTTATTTTAACCGAAATATTTCTATTTTTTCCCCCATCTATTAAAGTTTCATTATCATATCTTAGTATCTGTATCTGTAACAGTGGAAAATGAAAGGGAATAATTATCAATGCTTTCATGTACTCAAACAAAACACCACCATTTACAACAGAGACACATCATGCAACTTGATTTTCCTATAAAAAAAGCAGGTATTTTTCTATTATATCTATATCTAAATATATCAAATTATTAGTATGTTTGGAAACCTGTACAGGGATAAAAAATAATAATATTTATTTCACTTTAAGGGGGGGATTTATCAATGTAAAGAAATGGTGAATAGAAGTTTATTTCAATACATTGCTCTATTTTGTGCTTGTGTTTGTGTCAAATCTTACAGCAGAGATTTAAAAAAACACTTACGAGGACATTCACATGTCTCAGACAGATGCATAAACCTTCCTTTCCCCATAGTCACTAAGCACACAATGCTTGAGGACAATTGTATGCCACTTTACATTTTTGCAGAGTATCTGACACAGATGCAAGATAAACAATAATACACAGAGATGAAGAATTTACAACATCACATTATAATTTGGGCATCGTGAAACTCCTCCTGTAGCCACTTCTTAATTGCAAGCTGATGCACATGTTGCAAAAAGTGGAGCAAAGACCTTGACACATGGACACAAAGATGCACAAGATGAAAATGGCACAATTTACGTCAATGTAAATTTGACTTGATTCATCACATCCTAAATAAAAACCTTCTGTTTAACCACTAAGATACAATGGCATACTTTTGTACAACATCATGTTTACTTCTCTTAACATACCTTTGCTGTGAAGTTAATACCAGGTAAAAAAGTCTGTTGCCGATTCAATAAGATTAGTCCATACTCAGATGGTGCCATTGTGGTGCCTATGGAAGCATTAATTATGATACCTATAAAGAGAGATATCCCAAAGATTATTACCAGATTTATCCAATATAATTTGAATACATACTTAAAAGCAGATAGAAATAGAAAAAACAGAGTGGTTAATAATTTCACTATGTGGGGCTGCTGTACATATCCGGTTGACGTATTTTATAGCGAAATTCAACAGAAATCTTCTGTTTCAGAAATGTCAATAAATACAGTATGGCTTCTCAGAGATTTTGATTTCTTGTTCTTTATAATAGATTATAGTGTACAGAGCTTTTGGAACCTTGCAGTACTACCATCTTACTGACACTGCTACCTGCAGAGAAATATCATTTTTTCCATTAACATTAAGGGTTCTATTCATCCAACACTCCCAGCTGCAAAACGCGGGCAAACTCTGAGCAAAAACAATTGCACCAGATTTGTCAAAAACAAAAATACCATTGCTTTCAATTGGATTCCTTGTCTTTAGTAAATCTTTTTGTGCTTATGTTGCTTTAGTTTTACACCTACGAGATGTTAATAAATAGATACTTAAAGGAGTATTTATGAAAGACTGCATAACCTAATCTCTCAGACAGCTTTAATCAAACTCTTGTCGCTTTAAGACTGTTGTTATTTGGTGGTGTTTTCACAACATTTTTTCCACCAGTTCCACAGCGGAGAGGATTTGATAAAAAGCTGCCTAAGTGATGCATACTCGAATGCAAAGCTGCCATTTTCAGAGCTCGGTGCAGAACATGATGACTACCTGTACATACCAGCCTTGATGTTACAACAAGACTGCAATAAATACATTTGAATGAGTGTTACAACTTTACTGCTAGGGACTGAGCTGTCAGACGCTAAAGATATTTTTCAAAATATTACCAAACATAAGAAGGTACTACTCCCAGTAAGTAACATTATTCATTTTGTATTGTATTGTATGTCTTTATTTATATAGCGCCATTAATGTACATAGCGCTTCACAGTAGTATCAGATCTGACCTATTGTTTTAAGTAATGTTTAAGTAAAATTGTTAAATTATATGTCCATGACTTCTTAGGCTGATATATTGTTGTCTTAGAACCTTTGGATCAGAAATTGATTACAAAATGGTGTTAAGTAGAATGAAAATAGTATTTCTGCTGAGTTATTTACTAAAATAATTGCATGCCAAAAAAAAGACAACGCAATTAAGGGTAATGAAGGTTACACTCAAGGGGTAAAAGGTAAAAAGGAAACACAAATATATAATAATGTTATTACCAATAATTCAATAAATAGATAAATAGATGCCCACTATAATTACAATTAATTTATAGCAGTTAATAGAATAATACAATGTTATTTAATTTATATATAGCCAATAAAGAATATCACTTGTGAGCACATTCACGTGTCTTAGACAGGTCTGCAATCCTGCCATTTAACCATTATCACCTAGTATACAGTGCTTCCACTGCAGCAAGGGATTCTGGGAAATGACATGCAAATGGGCACAAAATGTGTCACCTTTTGCCTGAAATCCATTTTACATTGAACCCTTATAAGCAAATGTTTCGCTGTTCACACAGCTTTTAAGCACAGCATGGATTAGATGCAAAGCCAGTCAAACCACTCACAGACAGCTGTTTCGACCTTGTGAGTTTCATCAGTGTGAGGTTGGTTGTACTGGTTTTGCAATTTTCAAGGCTGGGTAGGTTTACCATACATTATTTACGTGATTGAGCAAAGATATTGCTCAAAGATAGTGGCTCAGTGAGTAAAGACACTGACTGGCACAGAGTTTGAAGGAAGGGAACCTGGTCAATTCCCTGTGTCGGCTCCTTGTGACCTTCAGCAAGCCACTTTATCTCCCTGTGCCTCAGGCACCACAAAAACATAGAAAACAAAAAACCTCCACCACCCTTTTCACCCACCATAACTTAAATAATGCGACAAAGAGATAGCGCACACAAGTACAGTATGTGCGCACTATCTCTTTGTCGCATTATTTAAGTTATGGTGGGTGAAAAGGGCGGTGGAGGTTTTTTGTCGCTTTTTTCACCCACCATAACTTAAATTAATATATATATATATATATATATATATATATATATGAATATATATATACATATACATATATAGATATATATATATATATATATATATATATATATATATATATATATATATATATGATACGAACCAATCCAAAGACCAGTAAAGAGACAGCAGACCGCACGGGGTTAATCCAATAGTATATATTCACAACATGAAATACACGTAAGCCAACGTTTCGGTCCCACAGAGAGACCTTCCTCAGGGCCGTGTAACCCACAAGTGCAAGTGACCAAACATATATACCCCCACCCATGGTGCAATGCAAACAAAGGGAACCAATCACCAACATGCAATCAGACATAATATGCAACATAGCTGTGCTCCGTGCCCCCTCCCCTATTACCTGAATATCCATATGATTCATCATGACATGAGAGCAGGCACTTAAGCTATCAGAAGAGAGACACCCTGAGACACTGGTCTCAGAGTCTACTGCCCGTGCGGGGGAACGTCGCGCGCCGCGCATGCGCAGTGGGCCAAAACACATTGGCTGCCGGGGCGCCAGCAAGGAGAGCGCGCCGCGCATCACAGCCGTGAGCAGTTGCCTCACTTACTTGGACAGGTTGACAAGGGTGAACTATTGATACCTTCGTCAGGCAGACCGGTGAGCAACAGGCTCAATATAGTCAGTACATTCAGTACTGCTACAAACAGCATCAAGCGTTGCATTCGGGGCAATTGGCGCATCTTGGAGAGTGACGAGAGGATTGGTGCATGTGCTAGAGAGCCACCCCTATTCTGCTTTCGTCGGGGACCAAACATTGGTGACATGGTCACTGGATCTGATCCAATAGACAAATATGCCACACACACCACCTGGTTAGCAAAAAAACCTGGTTCGTACCGCTGTCATGGCTGCACTAACTGCAACTATATGCAGCTGGGCCCAAGCTACAATCACCCGCATAGTGGCGCACCGATTAAAATCAAACAACAACTGAACTGTGAGTCAAAACTCGTGGTGTACTTTATTAAGTGTCCTTGTGGATTGCTGTACATCGGGAAGACTGTACGGATGCTGAAAGAGCGCATGGCCATGCACCGTTCAAACATCAGAAAAGCCCTATTGAGTGATGCCTCTGATATAGATCTGAAGTGTCTACCTGTGGCTAGACATTTCAAAGAAAAGAGGCACACATTGGCTACACTTCGTTGTATGCCTATTCTGCAGGTTCCAGTCCCCCCCCCCCCCCGTGGGGGTGACAGGGGCAGGACTTTGCTTAAACAGGAAGCAAGGCTTATATATGAACTAAGGACTATGACACCTGGTGGCCTTAATGAGGAGCTCTCACTTAGCTGCTTTCTGTAGTTGTCTCCCTGCTTTGTCCTAGTTTTACATTATGCCTTATATATGTTTGTCACTCATACTCTGTTGCATCACTCCCTCTGCACTTTTGCATTTCCTTTGTCTTTATATATTATGGTGATGCTATGCGCTCCTTGTGCTCTGTACCTCTTTCTGTCCCCCTGTGGTTCACCTCAACGCTCTGTGTCATACTACTCTGTTTAGCCCATTATAGCTGTCAGTGTGTGGGTAACTGTGCACCGAGGCGGTTTTCCAGACTGCGCATGCGCGATTTGCGCTGCCGGCGTCCCTGGTTGCCAGGGAGAGTAAGTGAGGCGTCTGCTCACGGCTGTGATGCGCGGCGCGCTCTCCTTGCTGGCGCCCCGGCAGCCAATGTGTTTTGGCCCACTGCGCATGCGTGGCGCGCGACGTTCCCCCGCACGGGCAGTAGACTCTGAGACCAGTGTCTCAGGGTGTCTCTCTTCTGATAGCTTAAGTGCCTGCTCTCATGTCATGATGAATCATATGGATATTCAGGTAATAGGGGAGGGGGCACGGAGCACAGCTGTGTTGCATATTATGTCTGATTGCATGTTGGTGATTGGTTCCCTTTGTTTGCATTGCACCATGGGTGGGGGTATATATGTTTGGTCACTTGCACTTGTGGGTTACACGGCCCTGAGGAAGGTCTCTCTGTGGGACCGAAACGTTGGCTTACGTGTATTTCATGTTGTGAATATATACTATTGGATTAACCCCGTGCGGTCTGCTGTCTCTTTACTGGTCTTTGGATTGGTTCGTATCATATTTACTCTCTATGGGACTAGCGTCTGCTATTACAACATTTTCAACTACAGTGTGCTGACTGAATTTCATGTGTGTATATATATATATATATATATATATATACAGTGTTCGACAAACCTATACATTTGCTCGCCCCAGGCGAGTGGATTTAACTCCCGGGCGAGTATATATTGGCCCAAGCAGCACATGTTTGGTACTAGGTGGCGAGTAGATTTTTTTTGTGTGGCGAGTAGATTTTTTGGTGATTTGTCAACCACTGTATATATATATACACACACACACACACATATATATATATATATATATATATATATATATATATATATATATATATATATATATATATATATATATATATATATATATATATATATACAAAACACACAGACGGAGAAGTTGCTCAACACATAATATGTAAGGTTAACTCAAGCCCTTTAATAAGACTAACTATAAGGGTAAAATAAAATATATACCCCAAATAAAGTCAGTATATAGATTAAATAGGACCTGATGGTGCTGGGGAATAGTAAAAACTATATAGGACACACAATTGAAAAGGACAAAGACAATCCCCTCAGTAGCACTCTAAATTACACCTAAACTAATCTATAAGATAAAGATTGTTAAGAAGAAACAGATGCTCCGCCAATTCAGAAAAAATGAACAAGATTTTATTAATTTAACAACAAGACACACTAACTTAAAAACATGAAAATACTAAAGACAGCCTATAAAAATATATATGTAACAAAAAATATAAAGAGAGGACTACTAATCGAATACTATCAGTATTACAAAAAGAAAAAAAACTAAAATGTGTCTAAATAGGTTTTAAATAGTGACAACAAAGTAGTTTAGTCTAACATAATAGGCAATACAAAATATATTCCCACTGACATATGCATGAAAAAATGATAAATCATTGCGTTGGAAAAAGTATATAGTCAATGACCCAGTATATAGCCAGGAAAAGAAATTGATATGTATACCAAAAACAAAGGGGGAAAAAAAGGAGATAAAGCACACAGGGAAAAATTAATATAACAATAATAATAGTTATACCCTGAACAGCATTTCCCCAAAATGAAATCAATGAGAACTGATGCAGCAAATAATGAAAAGTATATCTAATAAAGACATGTTAGCAAACAGAGTTATACATATTGAAAACACCACAATGCGCAGCACTGCAAGGGCAGGTAATGCCCAAACAGTAAGGAGGGTAATACTCAGCTGCAGCTAGATTGTGTAGAATTTGTGTCCATATCGAATGAACAGGATGTGTTTCCAAAGTCTGCTTATATCAGGAACAAAAAATAAAGTCCAAAATGCTGCATCAGATCCATCATAAGTCCCTCAAAATAAAAGATTACATAAAGGCTGTAGTAAAGTAAACACTCTACGCGTTTCACCCGTCGGTGGGCTTCTTCCCGGAGTGGTAAAATTTAAAGTGAAGGCGTGCAGTGTTTTATAGGGGATAAAGTAATCAATTCCAGGTTTGTTCTTATTTTCTACACAATCTAGCTGCAGCTGAGTATTACCCTCCTTACTGTTTGGGCATTACCTGCCCTTGCAGTGCTGCGCATTGTGGTGTTTTCAATATGTATAACTCTGTTTGCTAACATGTCTTTATTAGATATACTTTTCATTATTTGCTGCATCAGTTCTCATTGATTTCATTTTGGGGAAATGCTGTTCAGGGTATAACTATTATTATTGTTATATTAATTTTTCCCTGTGTGCTTTATCTCCTTTTTTTCCCCTTTGTTTTTGGTATACATATCAATTTCTTTTCCTGGCTATATACTGGGTCATTGACTATATACTTTTTCCAACGCAATGATTTATCATTTTTTCATGCATATGTCAGTGGGAATATATTTTGTATTGCCTATTATGTTAGACTAAACTACTTTGTTGTCACTATTTAAAACCTATTTAGACACATTTTAGTTTTTTTTTCTTTTTGTAATACTGATAGTATTCGATTAGTAGTCCTCTCTTTATATTTTTTGTTACATATATATTTTTATAGGCTGTCTTTAGTATTTTCATGTTTTTAAGTTAGTGTGTCTTGTTGTTAAATTAATAAAATCTTGTTCATTTTTTCTGAATTGGCGGAGCATCTGTTTCTTCTTAACAATCTTTATCTTATAGATTAGTTTAGGTGTAATTTAGAGTGCTACTGAGGGGATTGTCTTTGTCCTTTTCAATTTATATATACACACATATATATATACAGGCAGTCCTCGGTTATCCGACACAATACGTTACTCAAAAGGGCGTTGTAAAGCGAAACGTTGTAAAGCGAAACACCTTTTCCCATAGGAACACTGTTTAAATGAAAGGTTCCATTCCTGAAGGCATTTTTAACACTAAAATACACCAAATATTTTACGCAGGCAATAAGATATGCAGCACACACGTAAATTATATAGTGTATATACTGTATTATATATAGTATAACAAAATATATAATATAATAATATATTATATAATATAATATATTATATACACATAAACAACTTTGCAAAGCGTCGTAAGAGCGTTGGCTAAGCCTTTTGGCGTTGTAAAAATGAATAGAGGTATGCATTGTATAGCGTTGGATAAGCCATTCGTTGTAAAACGAAGCGTTGTAAAACGAGGACTGCCTGTATATACATACTGTACATACATACATACATACATACAGTTGTGTGAAAAAGAAAGTACACCCTCTTTGAATTCAATGGTTTTAGATATCAGGACATAATAATAATCATCTGTTCCTTAGCAGGTCTTAAAATTAGATAAATACAATCTCAGCTGAACAACAACACATGACATATTACACCGTGTCATGATTTATTTAACACAAATAAAGCCAAAATGGAGAAGCCATGTGTGAAAAACGAAGTACACCTTATGATTCAATATCTTGTAGAACCACCTTTAGCAGCAATAACTTGAAGCAAAGAAATATTTGGGGTTAATAAACACCTGATTAAGTTACTTTTTTTGCATTAATTTTGCATACATCATATCATAATTAATGTGTTTCCAAAGTGCACTGCATAACAATGTGCAATAAAAACATATTGATAATATTTTCATCTAACGAAATTCTTCACTTTATATACCTGTTAGTTCTTCTGTCACTGAGACTGTTATGTTTATTGGGAGCCCATATGTTGGTGAACCTTCTTGCAAATCCTCAATCTGTGATTTCAACAGCTCCAATATTTCTGCATATGTGAAACTGAAGTTTACTGATCCTGAGATCTGTAATCGAAAACAAAAAAATACAAATGAATCCCTTTACCATTTTTCTTACTTCAGTTACTGTATCTACAGTATAATCAATTGTGGCCAATTATAGGCAATGATAATCCTAATACTATCAAAATACTGCTATGTTAAGGCTTTTCTTAGCTAAGGCTTGGTCTGCTAGATGGTAATGAGACAGGAACAGGACAGGCTCGGACAGGTCTCTGGGTTCTTCTGGGTTGGTCTCAGTGCCTCCAGCTGTGATGGAACCCATGGGGTGTGGGTGTCAGCCCCCATCACTGCACTATCATACCCCTCCTGCCCAGGAACTGACACCACAGGCAGAGGTATCTTCGAACGGATTTTATTGTAGTGCTTGCTGCAGCAGCTCTTCCTTGCAGCATATCATTTTCTCCACTAACCCCAGGAATTCTGGAGGGTGCATACCCGTCAGAAGGGCTCTGATTCTGTTGGTCTCTAGGCCAGCTGGCCTAGAGTGAGCATGCTTGCCCCATCATGGGGTAGTCTGACAGCTCCGTCCTCTCTCCCTGAGGAGCTGAGAAAAGGGACCCTCTCTGTCCTCACTCTCTGAAGAGGTGAGGAAAAAGGACTTTCTCTGTCCTCACTCTCTGAGGAGCTGAGGAAAAGAACTAACTTTTGGCTACTCCTCTAGAAAACTCTGGAATGGGCGGACTCGTGGACTGTACCCACCTACAAAGGGGCTGTACACAGGCCATGAGTCACCTTCCTTCACTTTCAAGGGAAGCAGAAGGGGGGTCACTGGCTTATAGATTAACCTGCTAATGCCTGGAACTTAACAGAACTTACATAGCAGATACACTATGTGGAGAGAAACAGGTACTTATGGACATACCCAGTTATAAGTGTAATATTAGTACTGGGCTGTCCTCCAGAGTATAAGGATGCAGCATTGAGTCTTTCCCCAAAAGGAGTAGGCTGAGGCCTTGCCCTGTTACAGGGCCCTGTTACAGGCTTAGGAGGGGTGCTCCGGGCCTCAAGCTCTGGGTACTGGCCTTCAGGGAAATGACCTGTGATTATTCTGTGTATCCTGCTGTGTCAATAAACCCCAGTTATCTCAACTCTGGTGTAATAATTGAAGTATGCTGACCACCCAAAAAAGAAGTGCCCCTGAGGTCCATCCTGGCCGCACCAGGATCCTCTGGGGCTGGAGGCGCTGCCACTACTGAAGAACCATCCATGAGCCTGTCCTGATGTCCTCCCCACACCATCGCGGAGATAGCTCGCGCATGCGCAGAGCGTTCCCAGGTACGCCGGCCATTTGATGAAGGTGCGCATGCGCACTGGCAATTTTAGGTTAAGCTCTGCAGGGGAACTACACTACCCAGAGTGCTCTGGGGTGGTCCTATCACGTGGACAGTGTTACCCAATAGGGTCAGAGGATTCACGGTGAGGGGGGAGAGGCAGTTTGGCATGAAGGAGTGCGAGGTAGGTCCTCTATCACCCACCCTCCTCGTCCTCTCTCACCCCCCCATCTCATCCTCTCTCACCCACCCTCCCCATCCTCTCTCTTGCTCCCTCCTCATCTGCTCACCCATGTTTCTCATACTCTCTCACCCACCCTCCTTCTCCACTCCCACCCCACCTCATCCTCTCTCTCACCCCCCATATCATCCTCTCTCTCACCAACCCTCATCATCCTCTCTTTCACCCAGCCTCATCTCTCTCTCTCTCTCTTCATATCTCTCTCTCTCTTCTGGTATCAATCATATGGCGGCATGAATCTGATGCAGAAAAAATGCTTTTTTTTTTCCAAAGTCCCTCTCTCGCCGCATTATCGGCAGGTTATCCCCACCTTCATGCCACTTTTCCCGGTGTGAGGATTTTGAGAGGAAATCTCAATTCTACAGCCTCGATAACCTACTTGAGGCTACTAGAATTGTACGAATGTAAAAAACTGCCGATAAATGGCTTAACGTCATGCCCACAGCGCCGCTCTCAGCCGATCTCCGGCAGACAAACATGGAGCTAGAGGCAAGGTGGAGGAGTGCTTGAGAAAGCAGCCCCTGATCGCCCTTCCAGCTGTCGACTGACACACTCACTGTAAAGACGGCAAGGGGGAATACCAGTGCGGGGCACAGCATAGTACTGGAGAAACCAGAGGACAGTTGGAAGCCTTGTCAGGCTATATCAACTCTCAGTACAGGAGTGCTGGAGCATTCATAGACTGTTTTTATTATTACTGTGAACACTCATGACTTTGTATTTTTATATCCCTGGATGGGATGACATTTTTAAAGTCCTATTATTTATTATATATTTTTGTGAGTATAAATTTGGCATTGCCTTATTATACACTATACTGTAATATAGACACCTATTGTTGCAGTTACTGGATTTTATTTTTGTGTATATATACTGTACATATATATTGTGACACCAGCAGCCACCATGATATGAGAGAGAGAGAGAGAGAGAGAGAGAGAAAGAGAGAGAGAAAGAGAGAGAGAGAGAGAGAGAGAGAGAGAGAGAAAGAGAGAGAGAAAGAGAGAGAGAGAGAGAGAAAGAGAGAGAAAAAGAGAGAGAAAGAGAGAGAAAGATAGAGAAAGAGAAAGAAAGAGAGAGAGGGCCTTATTCAGAAAGCCTCGATAAGGCCCTTATCAAGCACTTATCGACCAAAATGGCTACTGGTATTCAGATAGCCTCGATAAGTGCTCGATAACGGCCTGTATCGACGCAAAATTTTATCTCCGTCCGAAATTCGCTGACTGAGCAGCGATCAGGCCCTTATTTACCATTTTTGGAGGGTTGATAAACTCCCGCTATTCAGAGACCCGCGAGTCGGGTGTCGCGGCCCATCGCAGCCCATCGCAGGCTTAAAAAACGATTTTCTCCCCAAATCCACTTCCCCACAAAATTGTTGGACAATTGGTGGGGAAATGCCTCGATGAGCTGCGATGGGTCGGGACTTAGAAGAAATCAGGCCCCTTTCCTGCCTCGGATTGATGCCGGGGGTCTCCGGAGCTGGTAACCATTAATAGCAGCTCCGGACCCCCCCAGCATGCATCCGAGGCAGGAAACATGAATGTACAGCAACTTCATTACCTTAGCGGCTAACCGCTAAGGCAATGAAGGGGTTAAACACCCGTGCCAGGCTTACTGTAATAAACATACAGTACAATACAATACAGTGGCTATCGGGGGTGGGTGAAGGGGGAATTTGGCCCTTAGTGGCTGTTTAGGCATTGCGGGGGGGTTGCGGGGGGAGTTAACCCCTTCATTACCTTAGCGGTTAATACCGCTAAGGTAATAAAGGGGTTAACCCAACCGCTACCCTCCCGCAAGGTCTAAACACCCATCCTTAGGGCTAATACCCCCTTCACTCACCCGTGAGGCCTAAGCACCCACCCCAGACTGACTATACCCACCCTATACCCATTGAGTAGTATAGTGGTACATCATACCCATATAATAATAATATGGGCATGATAAGCCTCTATAGTACTCAATGAGCACCCTAATAAAAATACAGTAATACACAAGACACACAGTAATAAAACCTAACTATACTCCCAAAAAACACACTTCACTAAATAAAATCAGTAGCCAGCTAATCCAATCAATAGAAGCAATTACAACATCAACAATGAATTAATTAAACCATTACCCAATCAAACCAATTAATCCCTAAAGCAACTCAAAATGAATAGTAACACTAACCAATGTAAACAATTAATTAATCCTACATTAATTAATGTAACCATTAAAAGACAAATAAATACATTAAAACTATCTCTGAAGTATCCATAAAACACATTAGCTAACATAATATAACTTTAAGTACAAGCGAACACCAATCGCAAACCTTTTAATACATTAACCATAAACAAACAATCACATCCACATCAATAACAAGCGAGAAATGCCCCCCAAATATTGGCATAATAATGTATTAATCTGTACCCGAAAGAAGTACAGATTAATATATTATCAGTCAATGTGCCTCCCCCAAAAAATCAAAAAACACACCCAAAAAATAGACCTGTAAAAAGAGACATTTACAAACATAGAATATCTTACTTACCATTAGAAGCGGTGGCCCTCCGACTCCCAGGGTAACAGGAAGCTCACGTACCTTGAAGGCCTCCAACAGCATCCGATGCCATCATCCATCAGGATCCGGCTCAGGTACCCCAAACTTCTTTTTTCTTTCTTTACTCACCGTCTTCAATCTTCATCTGTAACCATTTCTTGTTGTTCTTTATCTTCTTTCTTCATCTGTCAATCCATAAAACCCCATGTTAAATCCCAGCCGATGCTGTCTCGTCGGCTTCTTGGGCTCAAATGAGGCGTCACGGCCTTAAATATGGCTTGTGACGTCACATTTACCCTCACAATGGTTAACAGCCACCTGATTGGCTGTTAAAACCATGTGCAGACTTACATTTATTTTTTTTGCTGTGACGTCACTTAAAGGGAATGATGCCAGCCAATCAGAATGGCTGTGCTTCATTTACCTTTAACATGACGTCAGTAAATCCAAGATGGCCGCTGGGTCACAAGGTATTTCAGCCAATCAGATCGTGGGAACCAATTCCACACGCTGATTGGCTGAAATACCTTGTGACCCAGCGGCCATCTTGGATTTACTGACGTCATGTTAAAGGTAAATGAAGCACAGCCATTCTGATTGGCTGGCATCATTCCCTTTAAGTGGCGTCACAGCAAAAAAAAAATGTAAGTCTGCACATGGTTTTAACAGCCAATCAGGTGGCTTTTAACCATTGTGAGGGTAAATGTGACGTCACAAGCCATATTTAAGGCCGTGACGCCTCATTTGAGCCCAAGAAGCCAACGAGACAGCATCGGCTGGGATTTAACATGGGGTTTTATGGATTGACAGATGAAGAAAGAAGATAAAGAACAACAAGAAATGGTTACAGATGAAGATTGAAGACGGTGAGTAAAGAAAGAAAAAAGAAGTTTGGGGTACCTGAGCCGGATCCTGATGGATGATGGCATCGGATGCTGTTGGAGGCCTTCAAGGTACGTGAGCTTCCTGTTACCCCGGGAGTCGGAGGGCCACCGCTTCTAATGGTAAGTAAGATATTCTATGTTTGTAAATGTCTCTTTTTACAGGTCTATTTTTTGGTTGTGTTTTTTGATTTTTTGGAGGAGGCACATTGACTGCTAATATATTAATCTGTACCTCTTTCGGGTACAGATTAATACATTATTATGCCAATATTTGGGGGGCATTTCTCGCTTGTTATTGATGTGGATGTGATTGTTTGTTTATGGTTAATGTATTAAAAGGTTTGCGATTGGTGTTCGCTTGTACTTAAAGTTATATTATGTTAGCTAATGTGTTTTATGGATACTTCAGAGATAGTTTTAATGTATTTATTTGTCTTTTAATGGTTACATTAATTAATGTAGGATTAATTAATTGTTTACATTGGTTAGTGTTACTATTCATTTTGAGTTGCTTTAGGGATTAATTAGTTTGATTGGGTAATGGTTTAATTAATTCATTGTTGATGTTGTAATTGCTTCTATTGATTGGATTAGCTGGCTACTGATTTTATTTAGTGAAGTGTGTTTTTTGGGAGTATAGTTAGGTTTTATTACTGTGTGTCTTGTGTATTACTATATTTTTATTAGGGTGCTCATTGAGTACTATAGAGGCTTATCATGCCCATATTATTATTATATGGGTATGATGTACCACTATACTACTCAATGGGTATAGGATGGGTATAGTCATTCTGGGGTGGGTGCTTAGGCCTCACGGGTCAGGGTGGGTAGGTGATTAAGGGGTTAGGGACCATTAGAATGTATTTTTTTTCAATATATGCTTTCTGGCAACGGAGGACAGAGGGACCTGCTGTTATGGTAAGTATAACTGTATTTATTTATTTTATTTATGTATGCGACTGCAGTGTTTAATAATGGGCAAATAATATATTATCCATATCTGGATAATAGTTCATTTGCCCATTACTGTACTGTATGGATTTGGGCAGGGGGGGGGGGGGTGGGGGGCGTGTATTGATGTGTTTTTACATATTAATTTAAATATCCATTTCTTTAATAGTGTAGAGGTGCAGGGGGTCTCCGGAGCTGAACCACGTTGGTTTTGTGTCCGGGGACCCCCTGCTTCCCGAGATACAGGCCCCATTATGGGGCGCGTCACGTGACCGGGACATTTCCTTGCATAGGAAATACCGGCACCCCATAAAGAGGCCTGTATCTCGGGAAGCAGGGGGTCCCCGGACACAAAACCAACGTGGTTCAGCTCCGGAGACCCCCTGCACCTCTACACTATTAAAGAAATGGATATTTAAATTAATAAATTTCGGCCGACATTTCCGCTGGGAGAGGCGGCTCTCTCAGAGCAGCTCTCTCTGCAGCAGAAATGAATCGCTGGTTTTTGCCTTTGCAGAGGCTCGATGCTATCGCTGGCAGCAACTCGCCAGGTTTGGGCATTCTGCTATCACAGGTATTCGAGCCTTTCAGAATACCGTGATAGCAACGCCCAAAAAACATTCATTTTAAAATCCCTGGCGAATTTTTTTATGAATGTTCTCTGAATAAGGCCCAGAGAGAGAGAGAGTCAGAGACAGAGACAGAGACAGAGACAGTGGGTGGATGGATAGATAGCTAGATAGATAACCATGGAAATTACGAAGATTTGAGGAATACAAGACAAGAATAAAACTTACCTCATATGTTTTGTTAATATCATATCTAGAAGAATAAAATGGCCTCAGAGATATTGTTAAATTCCCTTTCACAGGTTTCCCATATGTATACCTAGGATAAAACACAAAAAGCTATACAAAACATATATATATTATCTTACACCAAGTCTATGGCTTGTGTGTATTTTGCGGGGAGACTTATATCAGTGCAGAAAGGTCGCCATCAGGAATACATCTTTACATAGCTGCCATGTTACACCTCCCTGTGTAGCTATTTCCTTTCATTTTAGTGACAGGGGCACATTTGTTCTTTGCTACAGGTTATGGGGAATTCGTGTACTAAAGAGCAAAAAAGTATTAATTTAAAAAGTTGAGTATAAAAAAATTAAATTCTGCTTGCCGGTGTTAAAGCAACAAAAGATGTGACATCTTAAATGTTTTTTTTTATATAAATCAGTTGGGTAGTATGAGATAATATTTCATTTTTAATGCAGCATTTTTTAAATTTTATTATTCAACTCTTAACTCCATTTTTAATGTGTTTTAAGGCATCCTTTGATTTCTACAGTAGATGTTAGCCCATCTCCCAAGCAGCACAAGATCTTTGCAACACTTTCCTGTTTTGTGACAATTTGTTGCCAATGCTCCCAGCAGTTTGAGCTCTAAACTGTAACAATAGATCATGTTACCTTAGTGAGATAAGGATACATTGTAGCTGCTGAGTTACACTGACTGAAGGATTGATTGAAACTGAAATGCAGTCATTCTGTTTGGCACCCAATCAATATTTTGACCGATTTATAACAGGAGCACCAAATGATTGCCAGCTTTGGTAAGAATGCAGAATTATACATTGCCACATGCTTTACATATAAAAATAAGTCTCTTGGCTACAAACATAGGCAAAAACACTTCACATGATTTATCAAACATCAACATTCAATTGTTTTCAATGGGAATATTTTCCTTAATAAATCTGGTGCAGTATTTTGGCCCAGTTTTGCAGTAGGGTGGATGACCTTGGGCGTTTGCTCTGGTTTTTACAGCCAGCTGATAGTTAATGCTGTACTAACGCCTCAAGTTTCTTATTATGGTAAATTATATATTTTCAAAAGAAAGGAATCGAATTTTAAGAAATTAAAGAGACAGATTAATTTATATTTATATATGGATACTGTTGTTAAAAAATAAACTTCGGCTGTTTTGGGGGAGTGGGGGGGGGGGGTTATTACTGTCTCCTGGCTGTAACACTGGGGCAAGAAGAAAAGTAATTCCATTTTAGTGAACCGGATGCTAACTTTTGCTAAAGCTGGTGCATTTTTTTGCAACAATTTTGACTCTGTTTTGCAGCTACTGTATGAGACTTTGATAAATACAGCTCTTTGGGACTTTGTTTTCAAGAGGCCAAGTTGATCATTCTAATAATTAAAAAAAAACAAGTTTAGCAAAGTGTTGTGCTTTTGTATTCATCTCCTCCCTGATGGTGAATACAAAGCAAGTTGTTATCTTAGAAGGCGTTTAATAAGCTCCTTACTTTATGATGATTTACCATTTGAGTCACTGCCCTGAAACAGGATCTGTAAATGGGTCATTTATAATGGCCTCCTGCCAGAACTGGGGGAGGTAATACTGCACCAAATTTATCAAGAAACTTTTTATTCCTCAGTGAAACCAATGGGATTTTTCTGTTTGATAAAGCTGGTACTATGGCCCTAGTTCTGCCCCATACAGTATATGCAGCTGGGAAACATTGATAAATAATCACATAGGGGGTTGGGGGTTTAGTATACTTCAAAGCGATTTCAATTGAACAGGGGTTTTCAGCTGATGACAGCACAATCAGCCACTTTGGGGTATAATTTTTATCATTGACGGAGCATGTTGCAAAACTGCCATTGGGCTGATTGGTTTCCATACTGATATCCCATGCAGCATGGAGTGGTGGCGTCCAGACCACACTGGGACGCCATTGTTGTCTGGATTATAGTACTGACGAGCATCTTCACATTTTTGAGAGACTATAATTTTTTCAAATCTCCTTTTCAGCTCAGAATTGTTGTGATGATTTTTGTATTGAGTGATATGCTATTACTGCATATTATACTGTGGGCATATTGTTTATAACTGTGTGGGACTCGATTTACACCACACCCAGTACCCGGGTACTTTACTCTGATGTGGATTCTATAGGCTTTGCATTTTGATTACACGCTCTGCTATAGATGTGACATATTATACAGGCATACCCCGCATTAACGTACGCAATGGGACCGGAGCATGTATGTAAAGTGAAAATGTACTTAAAGTGAAGGACTACCTTTTTCCCCACTTATCGATGCATGTACTGTACTGTAATCATCATATACGTGCATAACTGGTGTAAATAACGCATTTGTAACAGGCTCTATAGTCTCCCCGCTTGCGCACAGCTCCGGTACAGGTAGGGAGCCGGTATTGCTGTTCAGGACGTGCTGACAGGCGCATGCGCGAGCTGCCATTTGCCTATTGGGCGATATGTCCTTACTCGCGAGTGTACTTAAAGTGAGTGTCCTTAAACCGGGATATGCCTGTATGTGCAGTATTATAGTAATGTCTCTTTTGTACACTTTATATGTGTTTTTATATGTTATTAGTATGTACAGCGTCGGTAATTGTATTAATAAATGAATTGTGATAATTTTTCAATCCGTTTTAGAGTGTCCTTCATGACAGATTTTTCTCTTTTTGCCTCTCTCTTAGGGGTGTTTTGTTTTGTTTCATGTAATTCAACTTCCAGGAAGCACATGGCACATTTTCTGGGCTTGCAGATACATATTGACTTTACTTATGTTTAGGCTGAATTGCTTGTCTATCCTCACTTTTTGATGGATATAATTTTTTGCGCCTAAATCTGCACAAACCACTTCTAATTATCTCAGTAGCATGTATAGTAAACAAGACCCCTTGTTAAATCAATATTCATTTGTTTGTGAAGATGGGAATAACAATATATTATAACATTTGCAAACACCTTTTTGCTTAACAAGTACTAATATGCGTTTCTGACAAACATCTGTATGTTTAGACACATTGAAACATTCATTTTGTAACAGACACACACACACACACACACACACATATATATATATATATATATATAGATATATACAAACAAACACACACATACACATATTGTACAGTATGTGTTAGGATATCTGGGGCCCAGATGAAGCAATATAGTCAAGGGAAACATATCAGAATATTAAAGCCTTAAATTTGCCCATAGGAGAGGATTACAGTACACTGACACAAATGGACTAAGTTACACAGTGTTAGACAGGGCTTTTCAACTGGTGGGTCACATGCTGCCCTGAAGTGCTTTGATCTAGTGCTTGGACTTTGTGTTCCTGTTAGTTTTATACTAGTTGCTTAAGTAACAAAGTGCAATGTTTCACACTGAAACGTACTTATAAGAAACTCAATGCTTTGGGCTAAACATGGCCCTTAGCAACAGTCTTAATAAATTGCCATTTTTAGCCCGAAATGTCGAGTCTTTTACCTTAGTGTCCACTTGGAATCTTTTTTGATTCATTTTAAAATTAATATCATGATGTTTTTGTATAGTCTTTTAGTCTCTCTAGTCTTGATGTGATCATTTGTTTGTATTTATTTATAAACTGTATAGTAATTATTTTTTTCTGCTGTTAAATTATTGGCCTATACTGCACTGTACATATGTCCAATACAAAAAATATTTATCCAGGTATGTGACACATATCCCTTCACTTTTTTAATAGATATTAGTGTCAGAGTGAAAGCCACTTGGATTGATTGCCGCTTACTTTGTTCTTATAAGTCAAATAATTTTTTGGTCCTCTTCTTTTATCCTATAGGATTTTATGCTATGTCATTTGTACAGTATTATCCTCATTTTTTGTATGTAATAAATATTTGGCGCCATCTGTACAGAAATTATAAGACCCTTCAGTGGTTATCTGGCATTTAACCTGAAAGACTGCTTGACTCATAGGACATCCTAATCTCACTCACCTAAATTTACTAAAGGTTGATATTGCTGTAGAATTTGGTGCTACAAAAAAATGGGATAGTGAAGATATTTTAGAGCTTTTGTACCCCGAAAGAGCATTTTCAATCTGATTTAAAGTGTCAAAGCAACAACAACAAAAAACAACTTACAACACATAGGTTGCAATTCCCCAAGTCGCGTTGCGGGGTATCACACCCTGTCTAGTGTTATCTGCCATTCAAGCCAATGGTATTTAATGCTTAATTGGTTTGTGATAACCCACATCATGTCCTGATGAATCCTGGTCATGCTCTTCTATGTGTGCAACAAGCTTTTCATTGTATTATTGTATCACTTACTTTGCTGTGACTGTACCAGTGAGATTCAAATGCTTTGTTTTGATGTAGAAAGATGGAGCATTCACAGTGACCTCAAATCTGGGTACAACTGAAAAGGAACAAAACATTGTAAAAGTACAAAAGTAGAAGTAAAGATGCCAACATCTGCATTTGTAAACTGGGATTGGAGTAGCACACATTCTTAATTATCTTCAAGTTTCATGTTATAAACTCACTGCTAACCTACTACAATATAAATATATACTGAACATAACCATGCATCTCAATTGCTGAAGTCATCAAGTGCAATACTGGACCTCGCATCCGAGCTTGCGGTAACTGTCATTGACTTGAATGGTGGTTACCATCAGATTGTGCACGTTCCCCCAGAAAACATATTGTATATGATGTCATATAACATAACCTGACAGATTTGTGCTGATCTTTTTCTAACTTTTCACTTATTCTTTTTTTGCTGAGTTTTTACAATCTGTGTTGTTTCTCGTATGAATGGCCGTGGACATTTGTAACTGTCCGTGAGTACAATTTTCAGCAACTGATATCGTCATAATTGTATTACAGAATGTAAAAAAAGATGGGGCTGCTAAAAATAAACAGCAACATGACTTCACAATGGTAAAAAGGGAGACATTTACTGAGTATGCTACAGATGCAGCCACCAGTATTAGAACTCTTGCCTGGGAGAGTTCTGGGGCAGTCTCACAGTAAATGGCTTTCCATTTCCGCACATTGCCTCAACATTTCTGTGAGATTCTTAATGGCCCATCGGATTAACACAGCAGGGGTCCCTGCAGTCCCATTCAGTTTGATTCAGTTTAAATGGGACTGCGGGGACCCCCCGCTGTGTTAATTCGATGGGCCATTAAGAATCTCACAGAAATGTTGAGGCATTTACTGCGAGACTGCCCCAAAATCTCCTAGAATTTCCCAGGTAAGTGTTCTAATACTGGTGGTTGCATCTGTAAGTAGAGATGGGCAAATCCGCCCTAATCCGTTTCCTGGATCTCGTTGCATTTTCCCCTCAAAATCCATTTCGCGGTTTTAAAAAAAAAACGGATTTGCTCAGTTTTAATCTGCCCAGATTTCTCAAAAACCACCATTGGATACAACCCATGGACAGATTTACATAGTTACATAGTAGATGAGGTTAAAAAAAAAGACATGCGTCCATCAAGTTCAACCTGTGCTGAATTTAGACGACAGATACTTTATCCTACAGTATATCCATGCTTACAGTATATTGATACAGAGGAAGGCAAACAAAATCCCCCAGTGTTTGTAGAATCTAATCCATGGGTTGCGGAATCCGCAGATTGGATTCTACAAATCCATCCATGAGTTGCAGAACATTGTTAAAAATAATTTTATAAATCCGCAAAAACGTGAATTTCCCTTTTTGAGATTGATCTACCGAAATTCACAGACCAAAGGAAGTGGCTGATCTGCGGGCGATCCAAATTTGCAAAAAAAAATTGACCATCTCTAATGCTAAGCGGATTCCTGCTTTAAAGTTAGAGGGCACCAATAGGTCATTTTCATAATAACAGCGCAGGTCAAATAGTCTTTATATTTAAAGCAATTTATGAAAAAATACATTGATTAAAGGAGAACATATAGATATAGAGATATATCTTGAAATAAAATATCCTGTGGGGTCAAACACCAGTACACAATTCCAATAACCTTAGGTTTGCTAAATCAATATACAGCTCAACCCTGTTATAGCGCGGTCCTCGGGGGCCACCCGATCCGACCGTGCTAACAAATGGGGTCGCGCTAATTGTTTTTTAAAAATTGCCGCCGCGTGTCCTTTCGGGGGGAGGGGGGAAGAGAGAGGAGGGAGGAAGAGGTGGAGTGAGGCGCCAGAAGCCCTACACGTCCCCAAGCAGCCTCCGTAACTCCCCTCAGCAGCCACCGTAACTCCCCTGCACTTCAATAAGCAGCCTCACTTCCCCCCGCCAGCCCCACTCCGATTCCCCCCCCAGCCCCGCTCCAATGCCCTGCTCCGATTCCCCCCCCCCGATTCCCCCACCCCCGGTTTCCCCTCCCCCCCCCGCTAGCCCCGCTCCGATCCCCGCCCCCAATGGCAGCCCCGCTCCGATCAACCCCCCCGCCAGCCCCGCTCCACAAATCTGCCTTTTTAAAACTAAACCACAGAAATCAACAAATTGGCCAATCCGCAGCAGATTTAGATTTTCTCAGACAATTCACCCATTTCTAATGGTAAATGCTTTTACACATGCCAGGTCAGTAACAGGAGAAGTAATGGACACTCTCTATCATTACAAATGAAAACATAGACCCTTATATTTTCTACTAAGGATTAAAGAGAACATTTACTGTACTTTCACATTTTTATTTTTTCCAATGATACTTTCAGTAAATACAATTCACACATTTTAATATACTTAAAAGCGATTTCAATTGAACAGGGGTTTTCAGCTGATGTCAGCACAATCAGCCGATCGGCACAATCAGTGCACATTAGCACTAGTGCTGTAGTCAAATAATTCCGTGAATGAGCAAAATATTTTGGGTGCTGACGTTTATTTTGAACATCTGAACTTTACCATACGACAGTACTAGTTATTCAAGATAGTTTCAACTGTTATAATTAGAGCTTCTGCAAACATTTAGGTAAAAAAAAAAAATACTAATGTGTTACTTACCATATTCGTTGACAGAGAAAGATGTGGCACTTGAAGAATTCTGAAAACAAAAATAGTATAATACCGTAAATATGTAAAGTACATCAGAATTAGGTGATACCTTTTTAATTTGGGATAACATTTGATATTACAAGACAAGCTTTCGAGAGTTCTCCTGTCTTCCTCAGGTCACAATACTGGTCTACAAATATTCCAGGTGTTTAACACTGATGTAAAAACACAACTAATAATTTAAGACAGGCGATGTGGGGAATTCATTGCAGAGGGTAAAAAAATAGGACAGGGCAATAAATGGATGAAGGGTTACTCAGATATTTGGAGAGCATGTAGGACCATATAATAAATATAAAATAATGTAAACTCAAGAACCAAAAGAGTAACAAAGTATTAACATTTCAACTTTTGGATGCTGCAATTTAAAAAAAAACAGATTTATCAAAGAAAAACACACACCAATCTGTGAAATATATAGCCATGGCTAGTCCAGCTATCTTTCTGCCCCCTGCACATAAGTTCTTCTAGGTACAGACAGTGACAGGCTATCCTGTGGGGTTTGCACCCCACCCTGCTCCCCCCCCCCTCACGCAGCCGCATGAGTGGCAGGAGAGGTGGTGACACTGGGTCTGTGTTGCAGCCTATCATGGTGCAGACCCTGTGCCCTCCCCTTTTGCATGAGGGAGGATGTTCTAAATTATAGGAGTCAGTTCTCCTCTGCTCCTCCTGGGGAGAGGAGTGTGTGTGTTGGAGTTCCCTTCAGCCCCTCATGGGTGGAGGAGCCAAGATATGTGCTTTGCAAAAGGCCTCATCACATTCTCTGCTGGCCAGCACCACCCAAGAGCCCGAAACCCTTACTGTACTATATGCAATGCTGTTATACCATCCTGCGGTGGTTGCTATAAATAAAGATCACGGTTATATACTTCTGGCTGAGTTTCAGTCTATTAGCCTGAAGTATAGGAGTAAGACTGTCATGGTAGGGACTGCCTGCAGTTATACTGCATCCTGCTGTGACTGGAGGCACTGTCACCACATGGAAAGAACCTAAGGATAACCAAAGGCCTGTCCTGTTACCCCACAACATCGCGGACACTCAGCTCTACTGGACCCTCACAGGTATGACCGCTTCACAGACATCAGTAGCAGAGACATGTTTCCAGAGACGGGATGGGGGGAGGGAGGTAGGGGGGAAACAGAGCTACAGATCTATTTCTTTAATACACATACAGTAACTGTAGTTCTTTTTTTTTTTTTGCACCATTTTTGCAGTCAACATATATGTATACAAAACTCTGTGGTAATGCAAAACTGGGATACTCTTGCTTGAATTTTAATATTTTTCCCTCAATTTAACAAAGATAGAATTTGAGGTATTACGAATGTGGTGTTTAACAGAGGACAAAAATAAAAACAATGTTAGAACAATTTTCCTAAATAGTATATATCCAATTGCATACAATATTTATACTTTGGGGCCTATTCTAGTAGGTTTGATAGCTTTGCTGCCATCTCGAACGGTGTGGCATGTCCCCACCGAATGGTTTGTCATTTGTGTTATCACAGTGTTCAGAAAAGAATCTGAAACCATTCCACAAGTCTCAAACCGTGAGGTAGGAAAATGCCAATACCGCTTGGCGTCGCAGCGATGTGATCTCAGTCTCTCTCAAAGTTCTCCGCTGTGCGATCTGTCTGCAGTCTGTAAGAGCTGCACAGAGAGAGCCGCCTCTCCCTGCACAGCTCTCACAGGTGATCACAGTGTTTTTAGTTGCATTTTAATATTGGTGTACGGGAGCAGGGGTTCTCTGGAGCAGAACCACATTGATTTCAGCCCCGGGGACCCTCTGCTTCCCGAGTTACAGGCTCCGAAATGGAGTGCCGATATCTCCTATGCGTTTACAGACGAGCCAACGAGTATTCTAAAACTTGCCTTAAACTAGCCGGGTACATGCTGGGCACATGCTGGGTACATTTCAGTGACATTTCTGCAGAGGATAATGGCCCATCGGATTAACACAGCAGGGGTTCCTGGCAGTCCCATTCAGTTTGAATGGGACTGCCAGGGACCCCCGCTGTTAATCCGATGGGCCATTAGTCTGTCTGCAGAAATGTGTGAAATGTTGCAGCATGTACCTGGGTCTTTTTGGAGATTGCCCCAGGTTTGTTTTAGAATAATCGTCGGCACTACAGTAAATGTCCCGGTCACGTGACGCGGGAGATTTAAAAATTGCAGGAGGATAACGGCACCCCATACCGGGGCCTGTAACTCAGGAAGCATGGGGTCCCCGAGACTTAAATCAATGTGGTTCACCTCAGGAGACCCCCTGCTCCCAAACACTAGTATTAAAATATAAATAAAAACAGCTTTATTACCTTAGTGACTAGCCGCTAAGGATAAGAAGGGGTTAAACCTGAGTACCCTGTTTACTGGGGTAAGAGAGGGTGGATGAAGGGGGTAGTTGCCCCAGGTTGGGTGGTTAGGCCTACCGGGAAACTTGCAAGAGGAGTGAACCCTTCACTACCATAGTGGTGGTAACCACTTTGGTAATGAAGGGGTTAACCACTCCCACTACTCACCCGAGAGGCCTAAACATCCACCCTTGGGGCAATTACTCCCTTCGCCCAATTCCTCTACCCCCAAGAAACATTAAAAAAATACAACAACCCTACTACCCACCTTCTCTACCCTCAATAATGCCTCTCCCCTCACCACCCCCAACACATACAGTACAATAATGGGCAATATCACTATTATCCAAATCTGGGTAAGGTAGTAACTGCTAAGGTAATGAAGAGGTTAACTCCTCCCGCAACCCCCCGCAAGCTCTAAACACCCACCATGGACCAAATACCCCCTTCACCCACCCCTGCTACCCACAAACCGGGCACTGGTGTTTAACCCCTTCATTACCTTTGTGGTTAGCCGATAAGGTAATGAAGCTGCCTGTAAATGTATTGTTATTGCATTGGATTGAAGCTGGGGGTCTCCGGAGCTGGTATTAATGTGTATCAGCTCCGGAGACTCCCGGCTTCAATCCGATGCAATAAAAATACATTTTTTTCTAAGTCCTGCTCTCAAATCCCATCTCGTCACCCTTGGGGTGTCGAAATGAGATCTGTGATAAGCTCGCTAGTTCAGAGCCTCGATAAGATTATCAGTGCTACTCGCATAGCGTGATCTTATCAAAATGGCACTCTGGAGATTTTTTCAGCTCCTGCCCGGTGTGTTTGAGCAGGGGCGCTACCGCTCAGAAAAATGCACATCCCGAATGAGTTAGGCAGGTTATCAAAGCTTGCTGAATAGCAAACTGGCCAATCGTTCAGAAACTGCTCAAAAAGCTTATCAAAACTACTAGAATAGGCCCTTATGTCTCAAATAGCACTGCACTGCATGCAGCACAATACATTAATTGTTTAGATACCACAATCTGCCCTGTTGAGCCCCTATTCCCTATGATGAGAAGTGGGCTCATGTACATTTACCAACACATTTACTTCCTTCAAGTAAATGAAAATGACTACATCCGTAAACGTGTGTTACTTGCTTCTTGCTATATTGAATAGAGAAAGTGGGGGCAGAAAGATATGGTAACTATTCAGAAGTTGCTGATCCTGGGTTCCAAAACATAACTATTAGACCACATATCTCTATAAATCTTCAACTTTATTTAAGGATACTGCTGTGTATTATATTATGTAATGCCCAATACAATTATTGCTAGTTTATCATGACGACACTGAATGATATTCTACTTACATCTGTTTCAGCCTGTATAGTCCAGAATCCATACATGGAGATGTCAGACAGCAAAAACTCAGCAGAAACAACACCCAAGTCAGTTTGCAGTCTCAACCACTGCTGGATTATATTCTTTTGAGGATCCTATCATTAGAAAAATAACTATTAATAAAATCATCAACAAAAAGTTAATTTGTCATTATTCTCAGGTGCTAAATATGCAAGATCATTTTTTTTTTTAATAGTTTTATTAAAACTTGTTTTCCAACAGCACTCTCAATGCACCATATCATTGTTTGTTATTTTGAATCCTTTTTAATGCATGTCAACCGTTTATTGCTTGAGGGTAATGTGTCCTCAGACCGAAAGAAATGAACAGTATCTGTTGGAATCTCTATTGTGGTTTGTATAGTGGTAAATGCCCCCAGGGGTTAAAAGTAAGGAAGCCACTATCGTTTCTGGGGAGTCCCAATATGATTTTATGACTCTTCGATATTTAAATAGAAGAAGCATATGCTGTTCCACAGTCATACTTATTACTCCATTGTATTGCAGCACATTACTTTTAAAAGAGGGTATTGCAGATTTAAACTTGGCTGATACCAAATTGATAGTGTAACAGTATAATGATAAATGTAGTATGAACTGTGCACTATGCTTCGTGTTTACAGTTTAAGTGTTTGGAAATCAAAATATTGTAACTAGATAAAAATATATAAAGGTTGATATTAATTAACATTTATAACATATGTTTTGCCACTCTATATGTGGATGAACGTATAATTTTAAATATTTCTGCACCTCAGGGCCACTGACAGCGGGGGGAGGGGACAGCCAGGATAAATGCTCTGGGGGCCCAGCTGGCCTAGACAAGAGGTTGGGCCTACCTTCCAGCAATGCTTGCAACTGGGCTAACCTCTCTATCACCCCAGCACATGGATGGGCCTTCCTGTCCCTCCAGCACATGGACTTCTCTCTCCAACTGGGCATTTGGCTGGGCCCCTCCTCGGGCTTCAGGTAGGCCCGCGTGGTCCAGTGCCCTCCTTTGGGCTCCACACAGGCCTACCTATTCTCTACACCCCAGGCCCATACCTATTTTAGCTCCCCCCCAGGCCCATACTTACTCCCCTTTCCCCCTCATGTCCATACTTACCCCCTCTCCCAGGCCATACCTGCATCCCTAGGTACATGCCTACTCCCCAAAGGCCCATAGTATCATGCATTACCTCCTCCCCTCACAGTATCTCACTATAACTTATTCTACCATCCATAGCTCATTTTCCTCACCCCACCCTACTTTCCCCACCCCAGACCCATACATACTCCTGCCACCCCCTCTCCAGGCGCATACCTATCCTCCCCACTTATAGCTCGTTCTCCCCTTCATAATAGCTCATCCTCCACTCCCCCACAGCTCATTCTCCTCCCCATAGCTCATTCTCCTTCCCATCACCTCCTTCTCCCTCCCCAATACCTCCTTCTCCCTCCCCAATACCTCCGCCTCCCTCCTCAATACCTCATTCTCACCCCAATACCTCATGCTAACCCTCAATACCTACTCCCTCTCCCCCCCTGTCCAGGCATATATGTTCCCCTTGTCCCACGGTGTCTCCCTAGGTTGCCAGAGTAGTAACAGTGGGCCGGGCCTTCTTTAATTTGTCCTGGACCCCAAGATTTCTGTTGGTGGCCCTGCTGCATTATATACTACCACACTTTTGTGCCTATTGTGTTCCCAGATGCTGGAGTACCATGAACTGACCACACAAAGGAAAGCAAAGGTAAAATATGCTTTCTAGTCTTTAAACATGATTCTAAGAAATTACTACGACCTACTTGTATATAAAGGTCTACGAGTCCTTTATGTGGTTTCAGATCATGATTTACACAGATGACTCTAATTTTAACTGCTTGTCCAGGTTTGTAGACAGCTTTATCTGTTTGTATGAACACAGATATATTCTTTATCTGCATTATCAGCCATACTTTTTTGGAAAAGAGTACTACATTTTGAGCTGATGCATTCACAACCAATTCGTAAATATTTGACGTAGAGTTCATTGGAAGCTGTAATCAAAACAGGTAGAGAAGATTAGTTGAGGAACCCATGTAGGTTTTAAAAGACAACACACTGGAGCAGTACAGATTAAATATAGCAAAATAATATCTAGGTTAAACTATCAGGAAGTTAGATATTTCCAATCTAAACTCTTAACAAGACAAGCATAAACATTATTGTACAAATTGTACATAATCTCTGATTAACAAAGTGAGATTGTACATTATACATTTTTGAGATTTCACAAGGGACTATGGGGCACATGCATCAAATGCCTATACAAGTTATTGCACCCGTTCCGGCATTTACTTATATTGACTTGAATGGAAGTTACCGCTAGAACGGGTGTGATAAGCCATACCAGCACTTCATTCATGTGCCCCTATAATAGCAAGATTCCATGACCTGGATGCCCAATCATCTCCGGTTTGGAGAACATGCTAGTGTGTATAATGACAGAGTTTTAAGATCGTTCCTAACATCTTTGCCATCCTATTTGCAAGAAGCTAAAGATGTCCTTAATAGACTGGATGTTTTCATACTTGAATAAGACAAAATAACTCACATGTTTCCTTCTTGAACGTGTCCTTTGGAGTATATGAGATACAGTATAAATCCTTACCCACTCCTGGAGTTTTCTGGATGTCCTTGTTTTGCGTGACCAGCCGCAGGTAAATAGATCCAAGCAGGTAATGCAAAAAACTCAGCAACGCACAGCCAAGGGAGCAAGGCTAGAATAGTAATAAAAATAATTTATTTAGCAATTAGACATCACTAAAGGAGGTGTAAGAAACCTCCTACATGTTTCGCACCTTGCAGTGCTTTATATCCTTGATAAAGCATTGCAAGGTGTGAAACATGTAGCAGGTTTGTTACACCTCCTTTGGTGATGTCTAATTGTTAGATACATTCTTTTTATTATTATTCTAACCTGGCTCCCTTGGCTGTGCGCTGCTGATATTTTTGCATTACCTACTGTGTTCACAATACCATTAACTGCACTCACGACAGCATATCCCCTAAGGCCTCGGTCCCGCTGCGCTCGTTGGTGCGGGCGGCCATGTCGCGAGTTCCCCACCAGCAGGGGAATCCTCGCGAGCCGGTCCCAGTCCCCCCTGGCGGCACAGCGCACTACACGCTGTGGCGCGTCAGCCGCTAGGAGACACAAGAAAATGGTGATGTCTAGCGTTGACGCGTCACGTGGTGTGGCTGTGAGCCAATGGGGAGGGGAGGCTTCGGGAGGAGGAGAGGCTTCGGGGAGCGGGGAGGAGTGTGGAGTGAAAGCAGGTGAGTGCCTGTCTGTGTGTGTGTGTGTGTGTGTGCCTGAGTGCGTGAGTGCCTGCCTCTGTCTGTGTGTGTGTGTGTATGAGTGCGTGAGTGCCTCCCTCTGTCGGTGTGTGTGTGTATGTGTGTGCCTGTGTGTGTGTGTGTATATATAAGTGCCTGTGTTGTGTGTGTTGCTTACCCTCAGCAGCTCCAGCCCGAGTCCGTGGAGGGAGGGGGGGAGAGTAGCGGGTCCCTCCGCTCAAGCCACGCCCCCCCTCCCTGTCAATCCTCCCACTCCCGCCCACCTCCCGCTCCCTACAGACCGCATATCGCGGTCTGTGTATGTCAGCGCACCGCCTGTATGCAGTGCGGGCGCGCTGACTCTGGGAGCGGGGCCTTAGCCTTATGCTCTCTGAGTTACTACAGAGGATTATAGTGACCCTATGATTTTATTTTTTCACCAGTTCTTTGCTTGTAATCATTTGGATGTACAGATCATTCTTTACTTATTTGCTAGTAAAAGTTACATTTGAATTAGTATCATACAAATAGGGTCTTTTATTCTCTTTCAAATATTTTGAACACTATCACTTTGATATTTCTTATCTTAACTTTTAACATCAGAAAGCATAAAACATTATGATACACATTGTACACGACCTCTGATTAACAAAGTGAGATTGTACAGTATACATTTTTGAGATTTAACAAGGCACTATGGGCCCATGCATCAAATGTCTATATACAGTAGGTTACTTTACCCATTCCGGCGTGTACTTATATGCCGGTACGAGTTATTGTACCTGATCCAGCATTAACTTCTATTGACTGGAATGGGAGTTACTGCCGGAATGGGTGTCATAACCCATACTGTACCAGAACCTGATGCATGGGCCCCTATAATAACAAGAGGTCACAAGCTCCCCATTTAATGATGATCAGTGTTACCAATAATCACAACCTCAGAAAAATTGGGAGTCTGTATGAAGCTACCTTACTATTGTACTTACGGCTGGAAGAGTGAGCATTCCAATAGAGTCTGAAACAAACAAACAAACAAACAGTTCATTACAACAGAGGCATTCATTTGTCATAGATGTTTGATATCAAAACATAAGTGACAATTCATGTGAAATGTGTTATCTAGGTTTATGATGATGCAGGATTAGAAAGTTTATAGAGACGTGTTATATGGAATAATGTTACTTTGTCTTCCCAGAAATGCTCAGTTGTTCTTTCTGTGGATTGCAAATATGGCTCCAAGCAGGTGTTTTAGAAATACAACAGAAAAAACGGAGGGACTTCTCCTGAATATGATGAGAGTATAGTCTCCATATCTATTTAGTCAATTAGACTTTTCACAGATATGAGATTCATAAGTTCGTCTGTTATTTTACATACATCAATATGTGATTATATTCATCTAAGAAAATAAGTTTAGAGGAAAATGTAACCTTTATAAACTAATATTAATCTTTAGTTATCATGATCATTTAATCTTGATATATGCATTATACTAAATATATACATTTGAACATATGACATCCAATATCTATCGTCAGTTACGATTTTATGATAAAGTAAAACTAGAATCATTTTTCATTTAAATCTATTTTGTCATATGATTTTTTGTATTTTTCATGTATTTTGTTTTTTTTAAATGGTTTGCTTTATTGAAGTTCGACTATATATACTACATCTTCTCTAGTCTAGCAGTTGATCCAGCTGTACAACAGCTGGCTATATGTTTTTAAGCTGTCAATCCATGAACCAGTAAGCAAACCCTTAATATGTTATGTTTTTATGTCTGTAGTCAGGTACCCCCCTTGGAGGTTATGTCCCTGCTGTGTTACCTCGAGTTGCTGCAGGAGGGTGCGGGCGGTTGCGGGGATGTGCGGATGTGCGTACACGCGTGTCGGGAGCTCCAGTAATTGCAGGGAGAGAGTGCTGCCATATTGGGAGGTTCGCACATGCGCACAGCAGCGGCGGCGGCCATTCTAGGTTGCGCACGGAAGTGTAAAAGCACGTGAAGGGCAACCAATCAGGTAGGACTCTGGGAGGAGACTACAACTCCCATGAGCATTAGGAGTGTCCCACCTGACGCCAGGGAACCAATAGGAGCTAAAGCTTTGCTGCAGGCAGGATAAGGAAGCGTGTCACAGGCAGCACGCAGGCAGAGTGAGGGGGAGAGAGGTAACGGACGGAGGATCTGTGTGGAGGGCAAATAAGCCTCTACACTAGGCCAGAATACCACCCCCCTAGGCCCAAGGCAGGCCCTGAGACATATTTAGCTTGTTGTATGCAGGGACAGGCCCTAGGGTAGAGACCCAACCCCTTACTGTTATATAGTGATAGTTAGGGATTCAGCAGATGCTGCACTCCTTAAAGACACTATCTTCAGAGTGGGATCGCCTTGGACGGGGCATCACGCTGGTGGATCCAGGACGGCACGTAGGAGATCGTCGGATCCTTTTTGAAGATATTTAAAGGCCCAGGTGCCATCGCACTGGGCAGGTATCGTATAATATAAGTGCACCAACATACCGGTCTATACACAGGCACTGATCATGCCTATAAGGGTGGGTTCTTTGGGGACACTGTGGGACTAGTGACCAAGGGACTTTGCATACTGTGGAACTCTCAGGGACTCTGTGTGAGACACACATTTCTCTGGACACGGTGTGGGACACGGGGTGGGTGGCACTTCAGCAGAGTAATCCCTGCAAGTTATATAGTGTTCAAGTATATATCTTTACCTATGGTTCTTAAAGGAGAATACGTCATAATATCATTACTAGTGTGTCAGTAAAGGTTATGTTATTTTGCATTGTGTGGGTGGTTATTATTGTGTCCTGTGAGGGGCTGCTTCTACACTGCTAGGATCCCTCACAGGTGGAGGCGCTGCACCAGAGTAAGTACACACCCCAGGCGCCCCGTGGCAGAGGTTCGGGCTCCTGTTGGCTACAGAGCTTGTATACTCTCCATGTGATTGTATTTATGATGCCTTTGAGTTATTGGTTGACCTGGATTGGTCAAGCTGTCATTCAATCACTTGTTCATAGGTTCCCGACCTTAGGAGGGTGGTGGACCTGTAGCGGTTTGGGAGGCGGTCCTTCCCGTTCATGGTCCCCATAAGAATTGGCACTTTGAAGGGAATACTACTCTTTGACAAAGTGCACGGGCTGCACGAAACGCGTCAGAGACTCCCTTCAAGAATTGTTTTTTTACTTCTAAATGTTGCTCTACGTTCAATAAACCCTTTTTGATACTCTGATCCAGCATCCGTCATACTTCCTTCATTTGGAACGCATCAAGCATGCTTTGATACGCAGTGCACCGCCAGTATCTACCCCTTGTTGGAAAGAATCTTACTTCGTTTTAGAAATACATGTTAATGAAAGGAATGTTCAGTCCAACTCATGGGTGCATTTTGGTCCATAAACATTTAGTGATGCTAACAAATCTACGTAAGTACCAGCACTCACTGTCTAATAGCTAAATGATGAAAACAGTTGTAATGCAGAATAAACATTTAATAATAAAATGAACCAGAAATAAATCAAATGTGTTTGCAGAAACCAGTATCACAAATGGGCATGTCACAAAGTGAGGGGTGGGGGGGGGGGGGGGGAGAAGGAAAAGGGGAAAAAACATGAAACATAAGGAATATACACAAAAAAAAAAAAAAAAAAAAACACAGCACTCCACACAAGCAGCTGAAGGAGCAGAGCCACTGAGGGTTTGACCACTTCATTTATTTTTCTCATTAACCTTTCACTGACTGTGTGGACTCTTGGTGCTCATTTGCAAGCTGCTTTCTTGCAAGCTGTGTTCAGCTTTAACTGTACCATTAGTGGATTCTTGCTGCCCTGCTATTAGCTGTTTAGCTGTATTTAGCTTACACTATATGTTTACTAGCTATTTTCAGGGGTGTCTGATTTGACCAGGTATAGGGGAAGGGAGGCT
Organism: Ascaphus truei; assembly: GCF_040206685.1. Taxonomy (NCBI): domain Eukaryota; kingdom Metazoa; phylum Chordata; class Amphibia; order Anura; family Ascaphidae; genus Ascaphus; species Ascaphus truei. The sequence continues at coordinate 325,449,644 of NC_134486.1, forward strand.
TAGGGAAGTACCTCTCGGTCCTTTTGGACCAGGGGGAATGGGCCAGATGAAGAGGTAGTCCCTCGAAACGTCGTCCCCCTAGCATACTTTCCGTTCTCCGTTTTTTTTTGTGTATATTCCTTATGTTTCATGTTTTTTCCCCTTTTCCTTCTTTCCCCCCCCCACCCCTCACTTTGTGACATGCCCATTTGTGATACTGGTTTCTGCAAACACATTTGATTTATTTCTGGTTCATTTTATTATTAAATGTTTATTCTGCATTACAACTGTTTTCATCATTTAGCTATTAGACAGTGAGTGCTGGTACTTACATAGATTTGTTAGTACTATACAGGGGAATAAGGGTCCCCTTTTGTTCCGTGCACCCTGCAATTGCATATATTTAACACCATCAGAGTGCTGTCTATCGTCCCCTTTTACCCTTAGATTAAGTGATGCTGTTCCAGCTATTCACGTGACTGTACAATAACAATGTGCCTTCTGGCACCTTAAATTGTCTTTATGGAATCGCACTGCTTAGTGATTATGTCCTTAGTCGGGTACACTGTCCATAAAATATCACATTCACAAATATACATCCCTGCTGGTAAGATGCACAGAGATCAATAAATATTTGCAAAATAAATGTCTTATTTTTATGTGTGAAAGTGTACAGTCCACTAAGGAAATATTAACTCCTTTAACCATTCTTCCAATTAGCCTAATTCCCAGATAATCTCAAATATCATCTTTAAAGTTTGAAGAGTGTTAGACCTGTTTTTTTATGTTTGCTTAAAAATAATTATTTCTTTCATCATCTTGACCCTGAATTCTCTGTGGTTCTGCGCCGAGAACCTGTTTTGCTTATACCTGGATTTTCACCAACAGCTACACACCTTCTGGAGACATAGATCAGGGAGGAAAAGTGAGCACAGAATCGTGTTACTATATTTGTCTAGGGACTATCCCAATGAGGTTATGAGGGGTGGATTTATTTTCACACGCTCACTGCTTTCAGGGAAACATTATCCCTTGCTATAGACATTTATTTGAGACTCCTCACTGAATATTATGTATGAATGTGATACCTACCCCTGTAATTCTGTGTCTCCATAGTATAAATATATACAATACTATACATTTGGGATCCAGTACTAGAGCACCAATACCATTGCTTTTTTTTGGCAAATATCACTAAGGAAATACAAACTCCTTTAACCTTTTTTCCTATTATGTAGAATTCCAGTGCTCAGAAAAACAAGTCCTGTTTATATAATATAATAATCTGTAGTTGGAAGAAACTCCTTTATAAGGATATACCATAACTTTGTTGCCCTAATAGAGTTAGGGGACTAGTACCTAATGCCACCGGCACCATTGATAATTAGTACAGACCAAAGTCCCATTGTGGTGAAGGAGAAAAACGGTACAGCGACCCATAAAGTACACTCACTTTGTTTCTCCTGGAGTATCCAACATCAGATGCTAAGGTAGGCATGCAATCTCCCAGGTAAGCAGCAGGAGATGGATCTAGATGCCATCCGATTGGTTGGACTGTCCGTGATGTCACCCAATAGCGCGATCGGCGCCAGCGTATAAATTTCGGCTTCTTATGGTGTTATGTACACCTTGAGAAAGGGCATACTGCCCGAAACACGTTGGTGGACTTTTGCTGTGGCTTAGGGGGACATTTGGTCCATTTTTTTATGCAATAAATAATTTTTGCTTCTGCATACCGTGAGCCTCCTTCTGTTCCTTCTGGCAGTGCACTGCCAATTTTTCTACCTTTTTTCCTATTCGCCTAATTCCCAGATAATCTGAAATATCATCTTTAACGGTCTTTAAAAAAAAATAAGACACATGGGGGTAGATTCTAACAAGGCTGTTAATTCTGACCTAACGTGACGTTACCTAATTAGGAAAAGTCCGTTAATTTTCCTCGAATTAACTGGTATTTCGTGGAACTAATTTGCTTCAAAACAAACACGTTGGGCTGTTCATTTGCATATGGCTAACGTGGCATTATCCGACAATCCCAGCGTTAGCCAGCTAACTTTGGAATAAGTGCTATCCCCGCATTAGCCACAGTATCTGTAATTCTGGCTCACATTAGTCTTAGGATAGGATAAGGAAGATGCCAGGTATATATTGCAATGCAATATGCACTGCAATATATACCAGGCATCTTCATTCTCAATTAAAAATACATAAATCAAATCCTTGGAAGCCGTATTGGCCATGAAGTTACTATGCATGCCTTCATGACCACTAAAGTAACCAAAGGGTTAGTACAAACACCCCAACTACCTTAATACCCATTGTACCATCCAAGGGGTTAGCCCCGTAACTTCCCTGGGCAGTGTAGCCTCCCTGCGCGGGCATCAAACCCCATAACCCACCCACCCTTACCCTCTCAACCCAACAAAACAACCCGCCCCTACAGTAATGGCCAATAGGCCTATTAGCCAAATAGGACTAATATGGCTTTGGCCATAGTAAAGCATTACAGTACATTAACATTTAAAATAGAAAAATCGCATCATAAAGATGTAGCAAGACTTACTGCTCTCTTGGCCACATTCAAACACGACCACATGACCACTGGACTGCAGTGCAACCATGCTCGAATGCGGCCAAGAAAACAGTAAGCGGCCCGGGAGGATTAACTCAGCGGGGGTCTGTAACAGGGGACTTATCCCTGTTCACAAAGGTGCCTCTAATCCAGAAGTGTGGTGGTTAACTGCTGGTAGCAAATTAACTAGCACCACCTGCCTGATTACAGGTAGTAGATAAAGCCTGCCTTTGAGAGAGGAAGTAACTCCTCCCTAGCTCTGACTGAGAGCTGACCTTAGGAGAGACAGAGCAGAGGTTCTTGAGTCCCAGGAGAGACTGACCAAAAGAAACCCAGATCTCTGGAGCTGAGCGGTCTTGAGCTCTGCACAGCAGAGCTGAATTCAAGACACAGGGAAAACTACTGCACCTGAAGCTGAACCAGGAAGTGAGATTTTCCCTCCAAGAAACAGATAAGACTTTTATTCTTAAGAGACTGCTTATATATGCTTATTTTCATGCTATATGTTTTGAGGCTGCGAGAACTGCTTGACTAAGGGAGATGTGAACTAATTGCATAGGATTTCACTAGAAATACTCCCAAGTGAATGGAAGCTTTGTTTCCCCCCCCCCCCCCACACTGTGTTTGGATAATTTCCTGATGAAAAGGAACAGGCACAATAAAGCCTATTATAATTTCACATTATAAAACCTCCTAATTGTGTACCTCTGTGAACGTCCGTCCACATATGGTGTCCGAGGTGGGACAAGAGGTGTCTTTGTAGTTAAAAAGGACCGGAGAGTTTTATGTGAAATTTTTTGTTATGTTTTTTTGCCTACAAACAAGTCTGAGAAACTTAGAGAAAAAAAAAAAAAAACCTCATGCAGCAGAGATCAGAATTAAAGGAACACACCACTGCACTGAAACTTACACTGCATTGAAACTTACAAAAACACAGATGGACTCTTTACCCCAATCCCAAGAGGAGAGAGACTGCTGAAGCAGCTAAAACTTTATTTGCCTATCACAAAGCGTAATATGGTCATTGAAATAGGGGTCTTTGCCTTTCAGCCATAGTCAGGTGAAGTGAGTCAGCCCTTGGAAAGGGATAGGTGTTTGTTGTTTTCAAAAGTTTTGCTGAAGCAGTGAATACAGATGGTGACCCACGAGTGGTACTGATTTTGCAAATAAAGGTTGCCACACCGCATAGGGCTACCAGCTGTGAATGGAGTATATGCAGAAAAGTGTGAAAATGGATACAAGACTGTGCTGAAGCAAGGGAAAGTGTAAAATTGCCCTATAAAGAAAAAGGTTTTTCAAAACCAATTGCTGAGTGTTGAGTCCACTGCAAAGAATGTTTTTTTTTCTGCAAGTAAAAAAGTATGCCTATTATCTTGGGAGCAAAACAGACACCCAAAGTGTGAAGTGTGAATGCCATAATACCCAAAGATGAGACTGAAAATCACTGAACTCAGGCAGAAAACCAAATTCTGTTGCTGAAGCGGAGGGATTGAACCTAGCAAATAAATGGTGTATAGCAAATAGACTTTTTTACCTAGCAACTGCACAATCTTGTATACCTGATAAAAGAAAATACATGCACAGCACTGCTGATATTGGGAAAAAAAAATTACCCAAGAAAGAAAAATCTACAGAGATGCCTGTGAGAGCTACGAACTCTACAAGCAAAATATGCCTATCTGTAGGACTATCACAATTGGGGGTTCTAGCAAATACAGTGGCAACAGCTGCAATAGCGCCTCCTGAGGTCAGGAAGAAAATGACACCTGATAGCCTAAAAATGGAGGACAAGATGCAGCGTTCCTATAATGAACCCTACCCCACTGAAGAGTGGCCCTTCCAGTCCAATAAAGAGGAAGACATCTCTTACGGGGAACCCGAACCGAGTCACACCCACAAAACACCCCAAGAATGGTGGGGGTGCCTGAACTCGGCACGAACAGAAAAGACCGCTCCCTTTGATGATGAATATGATCAGCAGGAGACAGAGCGGGAGCAGTGGATCACCGAATATTTCCGTCAGCTATTACAGTTGCAAGAAAAGCCGGGTGGATCCAGTGACGCTGCTAAAACTTCAAATGAAGATGGAGACCCCAGTATCCCTGAAAGGACAGTGTCATCCAAATCAAAAAGGAAGAAAAAGAAAAGCGGTTCTTCACTTACCGTGGAAGTAACAGACACGTCCGCAGATCCTGTGGAGAAAAAGGAGGACCGAGATGCCCTGCAGGCTAGAGAAAATGGAGAATTCGTCCCGCGTATAACCGAATATCCAGAGGGCCCAAGGCAGAAGTCGTGTACCCCAAAGAAGTGTCTGTCCGGTGCCAACAGTGAGGAACCCTCAACCAGTCATCCAAGGGAAGCGGAGCCAGAACCAGTGAGTGACGATCCCTTGACCAGCCCTGAAGACGCCCTGAAAATTGCCAGGCGTGACTGTGATTTACTCCGTGAACAATTGAATCAAAAGAAAGATGGTTACGCGGAGCTACTGAAAAATAACGTGAAGCTACAGGAATATGTGCTCGCAATGTACTCTACAGCCAGGACAGAATTGGACGATCTCAAGACTGAGCTAGATACTGCTAATGCTGCTATTTCCGCCATGGATGAAAAGCAGAGCCAATCTGATAAAATGGTGGCTATGCTAAAGCGGAAGTTTGAGGAGGCACTGAAGCAGATGACAGTCTTCCAGCAAGAGGTTCACACTCTTCGCATAGAGCTGAATGCCTCACAACAGGAGGTCAACAGTGTCCAGATAGAGGTGAACGTAGCTCAGAAAGAGGTTCAGACACTCCACAGAGCACTGGATGCCTCACATCATGAGACCAACAGCTGCCGCACAGACCTGGAAGTTTCCAGAAAGGAACTACACTGAGGAGCTGGACATTTCAAGGAAAACTATCCTACATCTTAACTTAGATCTCAAAGTCTCTCAGAAGGAGCTTCAGAACTTAAACCTGGAGATGGAAGTCTCACGCCAGGAGACAGCCCGCCTCCAAGCAGATGTGCAAAAATGGAAGGTGGACTGCAAGGAAGCCCTGAATAGTACAGAGACTGAAAAAAGAGAAAATTTAAGATTAAAAAAAGAACATTCTGAGTTGACAGAATACGTCAAGGGAAAGAATGAAGAGCTGCAGGCTCTTATAGAAATAAATAAACTTTTGAAAGAGGAAATGTTTGAAGCAGAGCACCGACTGCAGAACCAACTGCAAGGTCTGCGTACACACCTCCAGTATGCTGAGGAGAAGCTCAGGAAGAAAAGCTGCAGGCTGCTAAAGAGGTACAAGCGCTGCAGGAACGTCTGAACACCCAGTACGTCCCCACAGAGCAGTATGAGGAGCTAAAGGCCACGCTGCATGTCTTCAGAGCATCATTGGAGGCGGAGCTTCGATACCAGGTGACTCTGTATGAGAGGGAGCGTGAGAAGGCTCAGAAACTGGAGCAAGAGCTGGACAGACAGAGAGACTGTTCCATTCCCTTGAGTCAGTACACCAAGGAGGAAACAGATGCAGCAGCAACCTTGGCAACAAAAATTACGGAGCTCCAGAATATGAAGGAGACTCTAATACAGCCACCTAAGAAAGCACTAGCCAAACCTACAGCTGCCCAACAGGCAACAAACAAAGGTAGGAGTGCGGAATCAAAGCCAGAAGAATCCTTAGCTGAGGAAGCTGAAAAGATAGGACGTTCTCTGGAAAAGGACGTGGAGGTGCAACTCAGTCCCAAAGAAGGTGAACTGGCGACTCCGTGGTGTGGAGAAGAGCAGAAAACTCTAAGGGCTAGTCCTAACTGCTCTACAACTGTTGCCATACACTTTGTCTATAAAAAGAGGAGTGCCCGACGCAACAGAAATCTCAAGACCGCGCACGCGATAAAAAGACTTTACGTGGAAAAAGTCGTCCTCGAGCGACTGAGTGCTGATCTCAAGCACCTTCGGGAGGAGACAAAAATAAACTGGAGAAAGGGCTCCAATCCCAGCGGGACAGAGGGTTCTCTTCCTCCATCCACTCTCATTCAAGTCACAGAAAGATCTCGAATGAGAGTGGAAGGATGGGCTTTGGCCGTGGTAAGCCCGAGCTTCCCACAAACAGGGGAGGTATGTAACAGGGGACTTATCCCTGTTCACAAAGGTGCCTCTAATCCAGCAGTGTGGTGGTTAACTGCTGGTAGCAAATTAACTAGCACCACCTGCCTGATTACAGGTAGTAGAAAAAGCCTGCCTTTGAGAGAGGAAGTAACTCCTCTCTAGCTCTGACTGAGAGCTGACCTTTGGAGAGACAGAGCAGAGGTTCTTGAGTCCCAGGAGAGACTGACCAAAAGAAACCCAGATCTCTGGAGCTGAGCGGTCTTGAGCTCTGCACAGCAGAGCTGAATTCAAGACACAGGGAAAACTACTGCACCTGAAGCTGAACCAGGAAGTGAGATTTTCCCTCCAAGAAACAGATAAGACTTTTATTCTTAAGAGACTGCTTATATATGCTTATTTTCATGCTATATGTTTTGGGGCTGCGAGAACTGCTTGACTAGGGGAGATGTGAACTAATTGCATAGGATTTCACTAGAAATACTCCCAAGTGAATGGAAGCTTTGTTCCTCCCCCTGTGTTTGGATAATTTCCTGATGAAAAGGAAGAGGCACAATAAAGCCTATTATAATTTCACATTATAAAGCCTCCTAATTGTGTACCTCTGTGAACGTCCTTCCACAGGGTCCCTGCTTCTGAATTGGACCCCACAGCGTTAATTTTACCAAGCAAGCAACAAGTCTGTAACAGCTGCGCAGAGAGACGTGCAAGAGAGAGGTAGTCTCTGTGTCTCCCCAGAGCAGCTCTTAAAGCAATTCAATGTATTTATTTCCCATTATTTTTCTCTACGGGATTAAATCAAGGGGTCGCCGGAGCTGAACCTCATTAATTTCAGCTCAGTGGACACCCTGTTTGGCCTAAGTATCCACAGTGCAGATCAATGGGTTTATGGCTTATTATTTATTTTAAATGTATGTTTAAAGTTTTTACTGTGTTTTTTTCCTTTATTTTTCTATACTGGATTGATGCAGGAGTCTCCGGAGCTCTGAGGATCCCCTGCTTCTAGAGATAAAGAACGTCGTAGGGGGTGCCGGTAGCTGCTCCTGCTGGGCTATCTTCCTATTTGCCGACGTGATGCAGGAGCTTTAAGCCCGGCCGGAGCGGCTACCGGCAGCCCCTACAGAGGTCTATACCTCCAGAAGCAGGGGGTCCACGGAGCTGAAATGAATGAGGTTCAGCACTGGAGACTCCATGCTTCAATCCTAGGCCCTCAATGGTGTATGCTCTAAATGAATAAATGTATTACTTACCCCAGTCAGGATGAAATCTGTCTTCCTCATTCTCAGAGGCACCGATAAATCTAATAAAGGGCCGATGCCAACCATAAAAACTAAATCCAAGCCCGATGGCCAATAAAATAACAAATTTAAAAAAACATCAAATGAATCCAAGCCTAATGTCACAAAAAAAAATATGAAAATCATTGACAATAAAACCAGGCCCAGTGGCATTTTTTCTATCTGGTTCCATCATGGGTGGACATCGGTGGATCTTCAACGTAACCTGAAGCCCTGGATCCTCCCTTGATAGAAGAGCAGTCTCAGGTGGATATTTCTTCTTTTCTGTTGCTTCTTCCCATCTTCTGAGACATCCCTGGCCTTATATATGGCCTGTGATGTCACAGAAGACCAGTCAACACAACAAATCCTCTTGGTTGATGTATCATGTGGTCCCCTCACATTTGCCTGAAAAAGACGTCTCAGGTAAAATGAGGGAATCACATGGTACATGAATCAATCTGATTGGTTGATGTACCATGTGATTTCTTCCGTTAAACATTACTAGTATTCTATAAGGTTTAAAGAGTCATCAAGAGTGGAAGAAGCAACATCCTGCCTGAAGAAAGAAGATGAGAAAGAATACATCTTTAAAGAAAATAAGACAATAAATAAATACTCACCGGAGGCTGCTCTTTTTTAGCAATGAAAGTTTCAGGTAGTGATGTATAGAGTACCCATAAATTACCCGGTCCATGGCTTACCCGGCGCTTTATCAGCTACCCGGATATTACCCGGACCCGGCAGCAGGGGTCTGGGACCGGCACCGTGTCGGAACCGGCACCGGGTAGCTGGGTAATTTCAGAGTAACACTTAAATGCAGCTGGCGACGGAAGGTGAGGAAGACCGGTGAGGAAGACCACAGTGACATCTGTGAACAGCAACAGACATCCTGGGGGCAGGAGCAGCAGCAGCAGCAGAAATCCATGTTCAGCCGGTGGGAACAGCAGGAATAGAGCATACAGCTGATGCTGGTGGGAGTCTGAGAACCATGTGACCGGAGTAGGAGCATTCCTATTGGAGCACTTAAAGGATGAGCTGACCGGCCAGGACCACACTAAGGACCTTGAGGAGTTCATTTCTCTTGCGTACATGTCAATCTCAGAATGCAGGAATGCCTGTCTGAGAAATGCCGTGCTGTTAGGATCCCGACTACTCGGTTGGCCCCAAACTTCGTTTCTCCACCCCCTCCAGATGACGAGCCTATGCAGACTGTCAGAATAAGAGAGAAGTGGGAGGTGTACCTTGGGCTTGTGCCTGTATTGTGGGTCCCAGGGCCACCAGATCTGTGACTGCCTAATCGTTGTGGGGCCAGAAAAAATGCCTGTGTGCAGTGAAGTTGGAAGATGATTCGCTGAACATTGCTCCCATCCTTGCTCCCTCAGTGCCTCCCCAGATTCTTCTGCTGGTTTCCCTCTCATGGTTCGGCCTCAGTCTCTGCTCAGGCCTTCGTGGATTCCGGAGCAGCGGGTAACTTCCTTGATCTTTCGTTCGCCAAACAGCACGCAATTCCCCTTTTCTCTTTGGAGATTCCATTAGAGATTGCAGCGATCGACGGAAGACCCTTAGGCCCCGGTACCATCACCCAGGAGTCCCTTCCCCTTGTAGTGAACATTGGAGTTCTACATACTGCTGCGACACACTTTATTCGAGCAAATACCCAGTATGTACCTGGCAGATACCTGGAATGCGCCGCTCCTCACCTCTGACAAGCCCCGTTGTGTTTGCCTTCCCAGCCTGGGTTCATGCCTGGCTGACGGGCGGCTGATCTGTTAAATGATAATGATTAGGATTTAATAGGCTGCAATGCTTCGCGTGTCTACCAGATGGCATAAATTCATGAATTGTAATGCAGTATATATATATATATACTGTGCAGTATTGCAGCCAGCGGGAATAAAATGCTTCAATCCCTGCCTGGAAAATAACCCAATGCACTCGGGCAGAAAACAGTCACAAACCTCAATACACCCGGGTATACCCGAATTCGTGGGACTAGCCGAGCTCGAATAAAGTGTGTCGCCAGTGTAAGGAGCTTCTCCCTTTCATGGTAATCAACGCACCTTCAGCACCTATAGTTTTAGGTCTCCCTTGTTTGGGTGCCCACAACCCTATAGTTGACTGATTAACGGGGCAAGTGACCACTTGGGGCCAGCGATGTCATGGGACTTGCTTGTCTACACCTTGCCCCAACTCTGACTCACCACTGGCATCTGTATCTCTAAACGATGGTCCAATCAACTTGTTTCCAACAGCCATTCCACCGTCTCAGACTATTTCGGCAGTTTCTTCTACTCTTCCATCGTCCGTCTCTCTATCTGGAGTTCCTGTGGTGGATGACAAGGTCCAGGAGCTACAGTCTCTATGGAGGAGGATTCATGCCAACGTAACTAAAGCATCCCTTCAGCAGAAGGATCACGCAGATAAGCAAGGCAGCCAGCCCCACAGTTCCACGTTGGAGATCACGTATGGTTATCTACCAGGAACATCCGCCTGAAGATTCCTTCCCTGAAGCTCGGACCCAGGTTCATAGGTCCCTACAAGATTGCAAAACAAGTAAATCTGGTTGCGTTTAAATTGGAGCTACCAGATACCCTAAAGATTCCTCCGGTCTTCCATGTGTCTCTCCTAAAGGCGGTGGTCTGCAACAATTCTTCTCCTGCTCCCACCCTCCCAGAAAAAAACACAAAAAACACAGCGCACGACGCTCATAGTGCATTAAAAATTATATTAACATAAAGAATAATAAAGGTGAGTATTAAGCGTACATCAAAATAGTAATAATCAGGCAATTTTGGGATAATGTTACCCAACACCACGTGGAAGCCGGATCAGATGTCCTCTCATGCAGATGGAGGCTGGTTCCTCTCACACCGGTTCCTGTGCAGGTAAGTGGGAAGTCTTTGAAAGTCCTTACTCCCAAGAGTAGATAAACACGTTTGCAGCTCTGTCCTCGATCGCTGCTTCAAACCGAGCTCCACACCAGCAGAAAACCTCTCTCTCTCCCCTCCGTTGAAACACTTCCGGATTGGTGACGTCACCGCGGGGTTTCTCGCCGATGCTGGCGCCGGTTAACACTGGGTATGCTCGTCGTGATATAGCAGTAAAGTTAGTAGTACTACTGCTCTAGGCTCTTCCAACGCGTTTCGAAACCCGTAGGTTTCTTCATCAGGGAATAAATGTATAAGTGGAATTATTAGGGTTTTAAATACCCCACGCCATGACCCCATTGGTCCACTCAATTGATTTGTCCTCCAATGAAAGGATGGCGGGGAGGAGTCAAAAATACCCAGACTGCACGTATTATTTGTTGTCATTAGCAACATAACAAAAACAAAATAAACTTTATTAATAAACAAAATTGTGAACACAAATAGACATAAGCAATAAATGACGCGATAGGTGATTCTAAAACCAAAGAGAGGAATATTAGTGCATAGAAAAGGTTTGTGCAACATATTGGAGACACATTTGTCCTCTCCTCTAATCACCTTGCTCAATAGAAAAAGCACGAAATGGAGTAACATTCCCTGATGAAGAAACCTACGGGTTTCGAAACGCGTTGGAAGAGCCTAGAGCAGTAGTACTACTAACTTTACTGCCATATCACGACGAGCATACCCAGTGTTAACCGGCGCCAGCATCGGCGAGAAACCCCGCGGTGACGTCACCAATCCGGAAGTGTTTCAACGGAGGGGAGAGAGAGAGGTTTTCTGCTGGTGTGGAGCTCGGTTTGAAGCAGCGATCGAGGACAGAGCTGCAAACGTGTTTATCTACTCTTGGGAGTAAGGACTTTCAAAGACTTCCCACTTACCTGCACAGGAACCGGTGTGAGAGGAACCAGCCTCCATCTGCATGAGAGGACATCTGATCCGGCTTCCACGTGGTGTTGGGTAACATTATCCCAAAATTGCCTGATTATTACTATTTTGATGTACGCTTAATACTCACCTTTATTATTCTTTATATTAATATAATTTTTAATGCACTATGAGCGTCGTGCGCTGTGTTTTTTGTGTTTTTTTCTGTTAGCTCTAGGGGGTTCCTGAGCCCTCCCTTCTACCGCAGCTGCAGACGCTAATTATTATTAAGGTCACGTATTTATTTTTATTTTCACTACATCACCATTAACAATAGTTGCGCACTATTCTCTTAACTCACCCAACCTCCCAGGCCTGGTTCTGGTAGATGGCAAAGTGGAGTATGTAACTCACCGGATTCTGGATTCACATAGATCTCGAGGCAGTCTCCAGTACCTTGTATCTTGGAAGGGATACGGTCCAGAGGAGAATTATTGGGTGAAGGCTAGTGATGTTCACGCTTCCTCCTTGATCCGAGGATTCAACCAGAGTTTCCCCGACAAGCCTGGGTTAAATGTCCGGAGATTGATTCTGGAGGGGGGTACTATGAGGTTTGGCAAAATCCTTTCCGGGTTTCTATATTCCGGTTCAGGATTTTGCTCTTACTCGCCCTTTGTGGCTGTATCATCCATTTTTGCTGCTGGCAACTTCCTTCAAAGGGACAGCCCTATTAGCAGGAAGTTGCCAAGCAAAGTTCCAGTTTCTTACTGCGTTTATGCTTTTTGTATCTCACGTTACCAGACCCGGCTCATGTAACTCGACTACCCTTGTCTTCAGCCTGCCCCGACCATTGCAAGTACCTCGACTAACCTTTGATTTCAGCCTGCCTTGACCTCTGCATCCACACCTACTACGCAACTCTGCTGCCATCCCTGGCCTTTGACTTACGACTCACTGCTCTATCAGGACTCCGTCCCTCGGCTCAGGTCGGTTCTTTCACCTTCCTATCTCAGCCCTGGGGGTCTGTTTCCTGCTTGAGACGAGCATCGTTACGACTACGGCCAAAAGCCCTGTTAGCTACATTTCGCTAATAGGCCTATTGGCCATTACTGTAGGGGGGGTATTTTGTTGGGGGGGAAAGGGTAAAAGGGGTTGGTTATGGGGGTAGGTGCCCATGGGAGGGCACCCCTTGGTTACCTTAGTGGTCATGAAAGCATGCATAATGCTTAATGCAAAGAGCCCCTGTCACATCCAAAGGGTTAATACACAGGTATTGGCTACATTATTTGGCCTAGTGCAGGGCTTTCTATATTGCTACGGCATTGCTAAGGCAATATAGGAAGCCAAAGTGGTAAAGTTCAGAACCCTGGACAAGGCCAAATACTTTTCTGCTACCTTCCAGCATCTAACGCCAGGTATAGCCATGACCTTAAAAAAAGTTTTAATAAGTGTTAATTTCTGCTTTGACTTTAACGGACTGTTGTGGATATGCGTTGAGGTGGTCTCTGCCTCTTTTGCATACCATTAGAGCAAACGTCTGTTAAAGTTAACAGCAAGCCATCGTTACTTTAATACAGCACTTAAATCCTCGTTAATGAGCTCTGAAGATACCGTTAGCACTTAACTATACATTAACTGATGTTACAGCTGGAAAAACTTGGTGCATTAACTTTTCAATATAGGTTATAGGTAATATAATTATGGGCCGGTATATGTATACCGCGGTTTCTGAGAACAAATCATAGGAACACAAATTAAAAATATAACAATTTATTAAAATACACAATGAATATAGACAATATTTGTCAACTGCACCTGAACCTTAGGGTGAGCCTGAACCTGAACCTTACGAGCATCCGTAAGAAGTTTCCTGTGTTATTTTCAATCGGCGCCAAAACCAGTGACTGCAGTGGGGAACAGCTGTGCTGGGTTGTGCTGCGATCGTGGAGAGACAGCCGCATTTGTGGAGAGACAGACGCGCTGACGGCATACAACAAATTGCATAGCGGAGCTACAAGATTGCTTACACAAGGAAGAGGGCCCGGAGAGGACTACAACTCACAGTACTGAGTGGCCAAAGTGACCGGAGCGCGCAGCGCTTCATACGGCAAACCCTTAAGGTAAATCTGTGTGCACCGAAGTAGCCCCCACCCACATGCAACACACCACCAACAAAAACAGCAATTTGGATCTCAAGCAGTAACTATGCATAGAACAGACCAATACCATCTTCATAAAACAAACATCAAGATCTGTAACATAAGCGTTAAATACATCCATATATCCCTTAGTGATTAATATCACACACAAAGAAGAATTTGCCTATAAACAAAGGTTACACAATTTTCTTCCTATAACAGCAACTATAAGAAAGATGTTATATGAAAACTTTAACCAACAGCAACTCTAATCAAGGTTCTGTATACTACTTTTCTGATTACCTCAGGACTGATACAGAGGCTACGTCCTCTAAATAAGTTTTGAGACTGTTTTTTTGGAAGTGTAGAATATACCATCAACCACAATATATAAGGACTACACTCCAATTGGAAAGAAGATCACAAATGTTATTGGAAGAGATCATATACTTTTTCCATTTTTATTGTGAAATGTTTGTTTGCAGATATAATATTTCGTTTTGTCTATCTAGACAATAGTCTGGATAATTATCCATGAATCCACAATATTGATTAAGCTTAATCAAGGTTCAGGTGCAGTTGACAAATATTGGCTATATTCATTGTGTATTTTAATAAATTGTTATTTTTTTATTTAAGTGTTCCTATGCTTTGTTCTCAGAAACTTCGGTATACCTGCCCATAATTGTATTACCTAAATTGAAAAGTTCATGCGCCAAGTTTTTCCAGCTGTATATCTCTTTTCAAGGGGTTAGAGACCCCTTCCACTTAGGCTGCAGAACATTACCAGTGGGCTACATCACAATAAGTTGATTATTATGATATAATCAATTTATATATAATTTACTCACTGATCATTAATTGTAGTTATCACACATTAGCGCTTTTAAGTTTATTCACCATTAACTGATGTTAACATATCGTTAAGTACAGTATTTAGCAAACTTTTGTGGATCTACCCCATGGTCCTCAAAGACGTTGAACACAAATGTAAAATATTTCCAAACCACATGTGCATTTGGCACTGAAATCAGTGTGTATTTTTTTTGTACGATGATGCATAAAAGCCGCCTTGTCCATGCCTCTTAATATCTGAGTTCAAGATGATTACTCTATGGTATAGGCAGTGAAATATGACAAGCAACTTTCACATTACAACCTAAATCATCTGAAGTAACATAACATTGAAAAACACTTGGGGACAGATTCAGTATGGGTAAGTACACACAATCTGGCATGAGCTCCAATTGATTTGATTGGGAGTTAATGCCAGAACAAGTGGCGAACTCCTAGCAGTGCTCAATGAATCACCCCCTCAATGTATATACTAGTATAACTTTACAAAAAGGCATGCATCACCAACTATTTTATATATATATATATATATATATATATATATATATATATCCCTTGGGTTGATTTAAGAGATAGGAGGGACTGTGCCAAAGGATGGGGGGGGGGGGGCAATGATGGGGGTTTATACATACTGTAGACAGATAGATAGATAGATAGATAGATAGATGATCATTCAAACTGCAAAAATTACCCCAATATACTCACCATTACGGAAGACATTACTCGTATTTACTAAACGTTTGCTTTGCTCGTAAATTTCTGCCATCACTATAATTTCAGAGTGATTATCACCAAACCAGTGAACAGCAAGAGTCGTATTAACACCTGGGATAATATTATTGGGTGTTGTGATGTAATATGACGGGCTGTAAAAAGGAACACTTATGTTAATTTAATGCATTTGATATTGTTAACATTAGCTCTTCATGTGTATATGCCAAACAACAGAGTTTTATCTCAGTTCACCTTATTCCTTATTCCACCCTGGGGCCACTACCCCCTTCACCCACCCACTCTACCCCCCAAAAAACAGGTACTTTGGTTTAACCCCTTCATTACATTAGTGGCTAGCCGCTACGGTAGTGAAGCTGCTTTTATTTTATTTTATTAACATAGTATTGAAGCAGGGGGTCTCTGGAGCTGAACCACATTAATTTGAGCCCCGGGGAACCCCTGCTTCCTGAGTTACAGGCTCCTGTATGGGGACCAGTATGTTTATTTCTCCCATGACACGTGACCGGGACATATAAACATGGCGGAGATACCGACACCCCATACCGGGGCCTGTATCTTGGGAAACAGGGGTTAACCGGGGCTGAAATGAATGTGGTTCACCCCCGAAGACCCCCTGCTTCAATAATGTTTTTAAAATAAAAGCCACGCAATCGCCTGTTAGAGGTGCGCAGAGAGAGGGATTGATTCTATCTACTCTCACTGCGCGACTCTTACAGAATGATGCAGCCCGGAAGAATTCACACAGCGGGAATCGCAGGAACCCCTGCTGTGTTAATCCTGATGGGCCATTCCCCCCTGCCAAGTACTGTGCCGCGAACGCTAACTTTTGTTCCACGGTTCACCAGCACGTGTTGTGGCAAGTTGTATATACAAGATGATACATCTGTAATGTATTGTTTAGCTAAGCAGTGTTCCTTAAACCTATGCAAATCACTCCTACCACCCATTGTGACCAAGCACTGCCATCTACTGCACTTACTCTTTCACCTACTGTCTCTGTAAGTTTCCCATAAAACCTCTTAGATTGTAAACTCTTCGGGCAGGGATTTCCTTTCCTATTGTCTGATTTTGCTGCACTTATTGTATAATTATAATTCCCTGTACTGTATTCTTTGTGAAGCGCTGACTACACTTTTGGTGCTATATAAATAAAGACATACAATACAATACAAATCTATATTTTTACAGGGGAAAGGACAGATACTCTACGCATATGTCACTACTGAAAAAAAACATAGGAGAATATTTGGTGTTTAATCTTAAATATAATTGCCAGATTATAGGAGATTTCAGAAGTTAGAAGACTGGTTTTAGGATATTGACAGAACTAGAAGTACCAGATAGTAAAGAACTTATGAACATGTGTGTGAACAAAATGGGATGCTCCTTCTTGTGTGAGATAAACATACATTTAATTGTATTCTCTAGGCGTTGCTTTTGTGCTTTAAAGAAAGTATTTTAAAACATATATAATGAGTATCCTAAATCAAATGAGGTCCCAGACTTCTTTACAGGAACTGCAGATTGTAGATGTAGGTTGGACACAAATCCAGATGTTTTGTAATCCAGTTTTTTTTAGTTTTTTTTTTTTAAACAGATTTTTTATTTTGTATGTGGGTATGGATACAGAACTTAAAAAGGGGGGGGACAACAAGAAAAGAGACAAGCAAAACAAAATACAATAACCAATAAATCATTACAATAGTTTCAAACATTTCTAAAGTAGCATCAGCAAAATTAGAGTTTGACATACAGTATATCAAATATATACATCCAATATTACTCCATCATTATGCATGTAGTAGAACCAACTCTTAAATAATCACTATTCTGCTAATTGCTGCTCTGAGGATTAGTCATCAGGAAACCGAAAGCCATCATTCTCACAGAAACATGGATACATGGCTAACTTCTAAAACCCTTGATGCATCTATCGTCATTCAGAGAAACTCAATTTCTAGGAAATATAGGTCAAAGAGAGGAGGAGGGGTGTTATTTTATATTGCAGACACCTTACAATTTACACTGCTACATTGCCCCCCAAGCCCATCCTCTTTTGAAATCCTAGTTGGCAGAATATGCCTCCCCTTTTCTAAGCCCATTCTTATTGCTGGCATCTACCGCCCCCCTAAAGACCCACTACAATCCCTGACTGATATCACCCAGTTTATTGGCTCAATTTCCTCTCTGAACTAGAAGAGTGAGATGTTAGTTCTTGGGCATTTCAACTACAATTGGCTAGACCCCAAAAACAACAAAATCCAGATATAACTCAAGTCACTTGCAGCGGTTACTTACATAAAAAGATATATGCAAGTCCCTGCTCACACGGTGATAAGACTCTGTGAGTAAACTCTGTGCCGCTGCAGACCTGAACCAAATTCGAGCAGGCTGGAAAAAGACCAGTATCCGAAGTCCCACACTAGGTAGCACAAAAGGTAAGGTAAAATCCTGCCCTATGCCCAAGGTTCAAACAAATAAAACCATGCAGATCATATCCATTCCCAACCTTCATCGTTGACTTCAGGGATAGCGTTATGTAGCCGGCAATAAGTTGAATGAAATATAGTACACACAGACCTGTTGCACCCGACTATTCTAAAATAATTTTAAATGGTAATCTCATCCTTCTTTATTTTATATCTGACGAAGAGTACTCAGTTTTATCAATTTCTGTTAGTCACCACTGACATTATCTAGAAATGAACACAGATGTGAGAACCAGCTTGGCAGCAGCAACAGCTTCAGTGTCCAGGTCTCTAAATAAATGAAAGGCATACTGTAAATCCAAATAGTTTTCTTACCTACCACCCAAGAAACAACTAAGGGAGAGGTTATCATTTAAACCTTTGGGGAACATGGTATCCAGAGTGTCATTCCCTTTGCAGTAGTACCGTATCTCTATCTATCCCTGATCTTGCTTGTTGTATATCTTCTATTCCCATGAGTTTTAGAGCAGAAACAGAATGTTTGTGAGTGGAACAATATGCTATGAGGGCAGTTTCCTCTGAGGCATGACTAATCTTGTTCTTATGCTCAATAAAGTGTATTTTGAGCATACGGTTAGTTGTGCCAATGTAGCATAACACATGTGTTGTAGTACATGGGATCATATTCTTAATCTTGTACAGTTTCCCTCTTCTAGGATGAATACAACTGTCCTCTGTGTTAAGAGCATACCGAGCAATTATAGCATTTAAAGCAACCTACTTTGGTGTACTTAAAAAATGTGGAGTAATGTAGTGTTCTCTCGTGTCAGCTTTAATTAGCATATCCTTAATGCTTCCATCTCTTTTATATGCAAATCTCAGGGTGTCTTTGCACAATGAGCTTAACATCTCATCGGTTGGTAATACATTCCAATGCCTTTTAATGCATTTTTTTATAAAATTACTGGCTGTGGTATATTTTGTGACAAACGTTACCCTTTCGGTGTTCTTTACGTTAGGGGTGGAACTCGGTTGTTTACTCATTGCTATGTTTTGCAGTTAATAAAGTGTTTAGCTCTATAACTACGACTTTCGTCCCAGTTATAGAACACTTTACTTGGACTAATCACGGCACAGGCCTTACAGTTGTTACATTTGAAGGTGCCGACTGATCGTTTCGCCAGCCAAGTGTCCTTTGTTGGTGGTTGAACATGAAAGAAGAAAACTGGGCACTGCTGCTGCTAGAAAGGGAGGCTGGTCTGGAGTAAAATCAATGAATTTTATTGGGCATGTATGCCAAGATTAAAACAGCACATAAACGTCCCCTGACGCGTTTCCCGCCTCTCAGGGCAGCGGGAAACGCGTCAGGGGATGTTTATGTACTGTTTTAATCTTGGCATACATGCCCAATAAAATTAATTGATTTTACTCCAGACCAGCCTCCCTTTCTAGCACCAGCCGTGCCCAGTTTTCTTCTTTCATGTTTCTCCAATTCGCAACTGGAGCACGCATATGGGACAACTAGCAACTTACAGATTTTCTTCGGCCCCCTGGTGGATATCCGGCCAGCTGTATGGGAGTGACACCGTGGGAGGTTTGTGTTTACTGCGCCTGCGGAGATCGTAGAGCCCGAGCGGGACACCCGCGGAAGTTAGTCACCCAGTGATGACGTGTCAACGGAGTCGTGTGAGAAGTCCGACAGAAGACGCTCCACGAACGCTGACACATCCCGAGAGATTGGCTACACAGTCCACGGATCAACACAGACATTCATCAGATTGCAGGCAAGTGATTCCCCACATTAGGTGAGCATGCCTCTGTAACACACCGTGCTATCAAGGATCCACATAGTGCTCATGTTATCTTAGTGGTCATATCCAGACACGGAGAGGCTCTCACACATCATACATTCCTTACGTGGGGACACTTAATTACTCACAGAGTAACCATCTGGTGGCACAATCCAAGACAGCGCTTCATACCCACCCACCTACCCACTATTGTGGGTACACTCAATCACTCCAGCTACTTGCATCATTTTCCCCATCCTTCCAGTCCATTCATCAAACAACCACTTCCACCATAGTTCATTAGAGCACACACCAAGGGGGCTCCTCTCCCTACAATTTTGTTGGTGGTTGGAAGTCCTTAAGGTTCGTCGCTCTTCTACTAACTAACGTTGGCTGTGTAGTTAGGACTTGGCGAAGATCCTCGTCTTCCAACAGAATGTGCCAGTGCCTGCCAATGATATTAGATATTTGTGTCCACTGGTTATTATATGTACCTACAAAACATACAATATGTTTTTCATCAGTATGTTTCTCTTTCTCTGTTAATATATGGTTACGGTCCATTGCCCTGGCTCTGTTGTATGTTCTCTTGATTGTTCGGTTACTACAGGTATAACCTCTTTCCCTAAACCTCTGTTTAAGTGAGGTGGCTTCCTTATCAAAATCCTGATCTGATGAACAGTTTCTCCTTATACGGAGAAACTGGCCGACCGGAATGCCATTTACTTGATGGCGGGCATGGTGGCTGTCGACTCTTAACATGCTATTGGTATCCGTATCTTTGCGGTGTAAAGATGTTTCAATTTTGCCTGATGGTGATCTAGTAATCATGAGATCAAGAAACGCAATCTTCATTGGACTGATCTCTGATGTCAATCTCAGGTTTAATGTGTTGGTGTTCAAGAGATTGATGAATTCCCCAAACCACTCTCTGGATCCCTTCCACAGAATAAAGATATCGTCTATGTACCTGGCCCACATTAATATGTGCGAGGTGTAATGAAGATACACATCCTGGAAGACCACCTACGCCTCCCACCAAACAAGATATAGGATGGCGCAGGTTGGGGCACAGGTGGTCCCCATGGCGGTCACTCTCGTTTCATGGTATATTTGGCCATTGAAGACAAAGTAGTTATGGTTAAGTATAAACCAGAGTAGGTCAATGACCAGGAGATTGTGTTTTGCAAAGTCGCAGCTCCTCATTTGTAAAAAGTATTCCACCGCCTTGATCCCATTACTATGTATTATTGATGTGTATAAAGATTCCACATCCATACTAATAAGTAGAGTGTCAACCTCTATGGTAATGTCATTCAGTCTGTTTAACATGTCCGTCATATCACGAAGATACGACGGAAGTGAAGTGACAAACGGTCTTAGCACCTGGTCCACATACGGTCTGGACTGTTCCGTCAGACTCGCAATACCGGAGACAATCGAGCGGCCCGGTGGTGGGGTCAAACCCTTATGAACTTTGGGCAATGAATAGATTGTCGCCACCTTTGGCATTTTGTTGAGGAGTGCATCAGACTCCCTTTTGGTGAGTACCTTGTCAGAGACTCCTTGGTCAAGTATAGATTTTAATTCCTTCATGTATTGAAGTGTGGGGTCAGTTCTAAGGACTGAATAGCAACTCCTATCAGACAGAGAAAAAAAGATTAGTATTAAAAAAGGCGCCAACAGGAAAGGATATAATCACCAACAGGAGGAGACCGATGAGGATTCCAGGTGATAAAGATGTGCTTAAAAAGAAAGTAAAAAAACACAAAACATAGTGTAATACTGTTTAAACAAACAACATATAATATAATAAATTATATATCAGCTGAGATCAAGGGTGAATGGAAATGACAACATTTAATAAAATGATTAAAACACTGGACATACAAAACATGTACAATTGAAAAATACAATTGATATAACAATTAATAGGACAATTAATATGGGACCAAATATCAGCTGCACTAGGTGGAGTGCCCACTCACCGGACGAAAGATATATTCAAGCGGTGGATATATCTGAGAGTATCCCCTCTCTCTTTCCAGCTACCACTGCTACCGCATCGGGGTCAGGGCCAGGGTGATGGTTGTAGCACGCCAGACTGCGTGTGGCTCCCTTGATCCTCATTTTACCTCGCAGCTTCTGGCAGGTTGGAACACAACCATCACCCTGGCCCTGACCCCGATGCGGTAGCAGTGGTAGCTGGAAAGAGAGAGGGGATACTCTCAGATATATCCACCGCTTGAATATATCTTTCGTCCGGTGAGTGGGCACTCCACCTAGTGCAGCTGATATTTGGTCCCATATTAATTGTCCTATTAATTGTTATATCAATTGTATTTTTCAATTGTACATGTTTTGTATGTCCAGTGTTTTAATCATTTTATTAAATGTTGTCATTTCCATTCACCCTTGATCTCAGCTGATATATAATTTATTATATTATATGTTGTTTGTTTAAACAGTATTACACTATGTTTTGTGTTTTTTTACTTTCTTTTTAAGCACATCTTTATCACCTGGAATCCTCATCGGTCTCCTCCTGTTGGTGATTATATCCTTTCCTGTTGGCGCCTTTTTTAATACTAATCTTTTTTTCTCTACCTTGTTATCTGACCAGGGGGTCAGTTTTAGTATTTAGGCAGCCCCCTAATTTAGGGATTGATTATTCATATAGTTAGCGCTACCTAATCTGTGTTTGCAACTCCTATCAGACAGTAACACTTTTTTTGTATTCTCACTTATTTCTTACGCTGATGCGGACAATCTTCCCTTGCTCCTGCCCCCTATATACGGTGCTTTATTTAAACAGGGATAAGTCCCTGTTACAGTGTGCTTCTAACTTATTAGTGAAACGCAACCTGAACTACAAACATGAACCTCATTCTGGGAGTACCCCTAAAGCCCCACCCTCTCCCAACACTGCCCACAATTTTCAATTCGTCCCAGTATCTGAAGAGCAGATTACACAAGTGCTCTTCGAATTAAAACTAAGCAGCCAATATGGGTCTGAACTACTGTACTAGAATCTAAATTCCTATGACTTGGTGCCCAAGACATTGCCATACCGCATGCTTCCCTAATCACCTCTATTTTGTCTGCAGGCCATATCCCTAAGACCTGGAAAACTGCCAGAGTTGTCCCAATCTTCAAAAGTGAGGACAAAAACACTGTCTCAGACTACACTGTCTCTCTTCTCCCAATACTATCCAAAGTCACGGAAAAATGTGTTCACTACCAATTAAGCGATTACTATACCGAGACAAATTTCCCTAGCCAATTCCAATCTGACTTTTGCCCCAAATACTCAACAGTAACTACCCTGCTAAAAGTTTGCAATGAAATTCAGTGTGGAATAGAACTGGGACAACTCACTGATGCAATATTGCTAGATTTTGCAAAGGCTTTTGATAATGTTGATCATGTTATCTTGCTAAACAAACTGCAGTGTTCTAGAATAGGGAAGCATGCTTTAAACTGGTTTCATTCCTACCTATCAGGAAGATTCCATATGTCTATCTCGGATTCTAGCTCCAACCCCATGGATATCACTTGCGGTGTCCCGCAAGGCTCTGTTCTGGGGCCCCTATTCTTCTCAGTATTCATCAATGATCTTCCTAAAGCTTGTAAGCGAGCTTCAATACACATGTATGTGGATAACACAATCTTATATGCACCCAGCCCTAGCCTGTCCGACCTTGGACACGTACTTCACTCTGATTTTTTGAGACTTAAAAATTGGATTTCCTAAAGCAAACTATTTCTAAACACTTATGAAACAAAAGAGCCATTCATAGCTCAAAGAGTAGCCACGGGGGAACTAAAGTTACTCCCGCAATGTTTGAACAAATCTCATAGTCATTTGATTTAAAGTTTAGACAGCAACTGCGATGTGCAGGTAAGCATAAAATGTAGTTGATAGGGATATCCATTGTGTGCAGGGTAGGAGATAAGAATAAACAGAGGTGCAGTATATTCAGGAAAATAATAATATTCTTCTTATTTAAAACACTTGGTAGGGGATATACATAACAGAGGAAATAAATAAATAACCTCTGGAGCCACAATCAGAGTTTAGTGTTTGTCTTCCATCTCCTCCGTTCTTGCAGTGCAGAGTATGGCGACTCTTTATGTAGCTCCGTCTCCCCCGAGTTGAATGTACACAAATCCCATAAATTGGAGACCTGCAGGGCTGCTGTGCGTCACACCAATCCACAAACTGGATACAAAAGAGCGACAAAGGATGGGCTGGACTGCAAAAACTCAGATGGAAGCACTCAACAACTCACCGGGATGACGTAAAAACAAAAAAGTTTATTTAGACTACATAGTTAAAACAAAAGACATACTGAAACAAAACCGGGGAATAGCACTCCCACGCGTTTCACACTTCCACAGCGCTTTCTCAAGGAGTATACTCCTTGAGAAAGCGCTGTGGAAGCGTGAAATGTATGGGAGTGCTATTCTCCGGTTTTGTTTCAGTATGTCTTGTATACTCCTTATAGTATGTCTTGTATACTCCTTGTAATATACTCCTTGAGAAAGCGCTGTGGAAGCGTGAAACACGTGGGAGTGCTATTCCCCGGTTTTGTTTCAGTATGTCTTGTTTTAACTATGTAGTCTACATAAACTTTTTTGTTTTTACATCATCCTGGTGCGTTGTTGAGTGCTTCCATCGGAGTTTTTGCAGTCCAGACCATCCTTTGTTGTTCTTTTGTTTCTAAACACTGACAAGACTGTAACAATGGTATTTGGAACCAAGGCTACATTTCTAAAGCTTTCAAAGAATGAGATCCAGATAAGAACCAGCTTGAATACTATCCTAGCTTCTGTCACTAGTTTGAAATATTTGGGCACATGATTTGACTACCATTTAACATTTGAGTTGCACATTGATACCCTGACATCCAAAACCTATGCAAAACTAGGTGTACTTTATAGGAACAAATCCTCCTCAAGTCTGCTGGTCAGAAAGCGCATCGCACAGCAGATGCTAATGCCAATTATACACTATGGGGACATAGTAACTGTATATGACACAGCACCCCAAACTCACCTTAGAAAACTTGATACCTTCTACAATTCAATATGGCGCTTTGTCCTCCAATGCAACTACAACACACATCATTGTGAAATTGTCAAAGAACTTGATTGGTCATCACTAGCGTCTAGGCGCAAAGTTCATCTTTCCTGTCTTGCCTTCAAATACTTTTTGGGGAAGCTACCCATCTATCTGAACAAGCTCCTTACCCCTACCACATGCAGCACTTATCATCTGAGATCTAACTCCAAAAGACTGTTCATGGTAGAAAGATTCAACAAAGTATCTGTCCGCTCCTCCTCCTAAATGTAAAGCATGTCAATTCTGTAAGAGTAAGTCAGATTCCTTTGGCTCTAACAATACCAATAAACAATTTAAAATACAACAATTAATAAATTGCAAATTGCAAAAATACGTGGGAAGAATCACAAGACTCCTAAAAGATGGTTCTTTGTATTTAACATTTATTATAAATATTTTAATATGCATATATCTCTATTATTCTCTCTTGGTTCATTATGAGGATACAATATCATCAGTCATTTAAACTGCCATCTTGTGGTCATTTTATAATATTACAAGAGTGTACTAATGATATGTTTGAACTATATAATGTAATATTAATTATTATATGTATTATCTATATATATATTTTTGAAAACATTGTATGTCCCTGTGTCTAGGGGCAATCACATTGGACCTTTGGCCCGTCACTCCGCCTCAGGCCAATGAGATGGCTCCCTTGGCCCGCCTGCCCCCGCACACCTCTCATTGTCCAGTGTGGTCTAACACACACACACACAGTCTATAGAATAAGGGGAATAAACCCCATAGTGTCTAGTGCTCTGTAGAGTGTGTGTAGCTTGGTATGGGTTAATAAACACACTCAGATGTTAACATGAAATAGAAAGGAAACGATCCCACTGCAATTGAAGTTTTAAATGTTCATAAACATATGAATGAGGGAACGGAAAGGCAGACTTGAAATACCTGGGAGGGGGGCCCGTTGTGCAGGAGCTAGTATAGAGACAGGATGAGAAGTTCTTTGAAAACTCCCCTCCTGTACTCACGAAACAACCAACCGATGCCTGCTGCCCTTACCCGCCTGGTGTCTTCACTGCTCCCTCGGTGAATTCCCGGTCTCAGCTCCACAGTGGCTGCGCTTCAGTATGACATCATCGCTGTCGCCGACATGCTTGCTCCGGGAGGGATTCCCACGACGCGTCACGTGTACCGACAAGCCCCGCAGCTGCAGAGGGAGGTGGTCCCGTGACATACGTCCTGTAGAGCAGGGGATCGTTTGCGTGCCCCAGCCAGGGAAGTAGAGTAGTGAAGTAGATAGAGTGTTGGCGGTCACTGCGTAGATAGGAACTCAGCCGTGGATGATGATTAAAATCAGCTTTATTCAAACATGGTGCTGGACATCACAGAGATTCATATCCTCTGATGCGTTTCGTTCCGTTAGGAACTTTATCAAAGAGTAAATGGAATCTCTTCACGCAGACCTTAAGTAGGCAGGTCCCCCTCCACTATTGGCTAGAAAATTTTGGTTGACACAGTTGAAAACACTTAGTGAATCACTGATTATAATTAAAGCCTCATGTGGAGAAGAGCCTTGCCTGCAAAAAGGTATATTGTGAATGCACAAAAACACAAAAACAGGTGATGACAGAGAACA
Organism: Ascaphus truei; assembly: GCF_040206685.1. NCBI lineage: Eukaryota > Metazoa > Chordata > Amphibia > Anura > Ascaphidae > Ascaphus > Ascaphus truei. The sequence goes on from NC_134486.1 coordinate 325,476,022, forward strand.
ATTAACAAGATACTAATTAATAAAACATTAAAAACAACTTCGAGTAATCTGCAGCAACCTGGATATAAAGGATATATATTATGATCAATTGCACCTGAAATTCATGATAGGAGTTAATGAAGAAAAACATTTTGTATTTAACATCATAAATGTTGGTTTATGCATTAAAAGAGCAATACAAATACAATGTCAAAATAATAATGAAAAATCAATATGATCACATGCACAACATTGTAAATAATTGAAATGTGGATCACGGTAAGATTACATCAAGGCCCTTTGTACTTATTGCAACTATGTATGTCCTATGCATATATGTATGTGTATACATTCATGATCTCAAGAATAACTGGATGACAGAACATGATTTTGATGGTCTTGCATATCAAAACAGTAACTAGAATTAGTAACTAAGAATGTATGTTGAGATGCATGGAGACACACTCTCAAGACTCCCCCAACATTTAACCCTGAAGGAAGAGTTTAAGCTCCCATTCGTGGTTAATGCCATATGGGTGGAGAGTATTGAGAGTGTATATCCAATACATCTCTTGCTTGTTTAAAGTATTTCCCCTATTGCCACCTCTAGGGTGGCATGGTATATGTTCTATTGCAGAAAAGGAAAAATTTTGAATGCCACCATGAGGACATTGAGTGAAGTGTCTGGGAACTGGATGGTTTAAGTCTCTTTTCCTAATTAAACGTACATGTTCAGCTATTCTTATTCTGAGTGGTCTTATAGTGCGGCCCACATATTTGTGCCCGCAGCCACAGAAAAGAATATAGATAACAAATGAGATGTTACAATTGAGAAAAAAAATTATGTAGTATTTCCTAAGATCACTATTGTATGAAATGTATTTGCTTTGAGATACATACTGGCACATGGAGCAACTCCCGCACCGATAAAAGCCTTTTGGAATACTTGTAATGTGTGTTAAGTTGGACTTGGACTTAAACATACTGGGTGACAGGTGGGATGCCAAAGTTTTGGCTTTCCGATATGAGAATCTTGGTCCTTGTTGTAGTATTGGGCAGATGTCTTTGTCTAATAATAATGTATGCCAGTGTTTAGATATAATTCTGCAAATATCCTGAGACTGTGAACTGTTATTATTAGACAAAGACATCTGCCCAACTTAACACACATTACAAGTATTCCAAAAGGCTTTTATCGGTGCAGGAGTTGCTCCATGTGCCAGTATGTATCTAAAAGCAAATACATTTCATACAATAGTGATCTTAGGAAATACTACATAATTTTTTTTCTCAATTGTAACATCTCATTTGTTATCTATATTCTTTTCTGTGGCTGCGGGCACAAATATGTGGGCCGCACTATAAGACCACTCAGAATAAGAATAACTGAACATGTACGTTTAATTAGGAAAAGAGACTTAAACCATCCAGTTCCCAGACACTTCACTCAATGTCCTCATGGTGGCATTCAAAATTTTTCCTTTTCTGCAATAGAACATATACCATGCCACCCTAGAGGTGGCAATAGGGGAAATACTTTAAACAAGCAAGAGATGTATTGGATATACACTCTCAATACTCTCCACCCATATGGCATTAACCACGAATGGGAGCTTAAACTCTTCCTTCAGGGTTAAATGTTGGGGGAGTCTTGAGAGTGTGTCTCCATGCATCTCAACATACATTCTTAGTTACTAATTCTAGTTACTGTTTTGATATGCAAGACCATCAAAATTATGTTCTGTCATCCAGTTATTCTTGAGATCATGAATGTATACACATACATATATGCATAGGACATACATAGTTGCAATAAGTACAAAGGGCCTTGATGTAATCTTACCGTGATCCACATTTCAATTATTTACAATGTTGTGCATGTGATCATATTGATTTTTCATTATTATTTTGACATTGTATTTGTATTGCTCTTTTAATGCATAAACCAACATTTATGATGTTAAATACAAAATGTTTTTCTTCATTAACTCCTATCATGAATTTCAGGTGCAATTGATCATAATATATATCCTTTATATCCAGGTTGCTGCAGATTACTCGAAGTTGTTTTTAATGTTTTATTAATTAGTATCTTGTTAATTGTTTTCTGTCATCACCTGTTTTTGTGTTTTTGTGCATTCACAATATACCTTTTTGCAGGCAAGGCTCTTCTCCACATGAGGCTTTAATTATAATCAGTGATTCACTAAGTGTTTTCAACTGTGTCAACCAAAATTTTCTAGCCAATGGTGGAGGGGGACCTGCCTACTTAAGGTCTGCGTGAAGAGATTCCATTTACTCTTTGATAAAGTTCCTAACGGAACGAAACGCGTCAAAGGATATGAATCTCTGTGATGTCCAGCACCATGTTTGAATAAAGCTGATTTTAATCATCATCCACGGCTGAGTTCCTATCTACGCAGTGACCGCCAACACTCTATCTACTTCACACACACACACACACACACACACTACCACACGATGTGCACCAGCCGCCACCACCTCCCGGCCAGGTAAGTAACTAAACCACCGCCTCGCACCCCTGCGCCTCCAGCCTCCCCTCCCAGCTCACACCCCTGCCACCAGGGCCTCAAACCCCTGCGCCTCCAAGTCTCTTCCCGCCTTGCCTCCCAGCTCACACCCTTGCCACAGAGCCGCCGCCTCACACCCTGGTGCCTCCCGCCGCCTCACACCCCTGCGCCTCCCACCTCAACCGGCCAGGACCAAGCGAGGGAGCGGACGGCCGGGAGGGGGAGGGGGAGCGGGAGCAGGCAGCCCACACCCCTCACCCGTACCACACCAATTGCAAACACACTGCCTCCCGCCTCAGATCCGCGGGGGAGCGCACGCCGCGTGCACGTGCCTCCGTCTGCTGAACATCCCCAGCAGACGGAAGGTTATGAGGGGGGGGTGAACGACCGGCCAAGACAGCGGGGGAAAAGCCGGACGGGGGAGCAAGCGGCCGCAGGATACATTAATTGTCACTTACCCCCCACCCCTTCACCTCCCTCCCCCCCTACCCCTTCACCTCCCTCCCCACCACCTCCCTCCCCCCCTACCCCTTCACCTCCCTCCCCCCCACACCTTCACCTCCCCCCACCTTCACCCCCCCCCCTTTACCTCCCCCCTTCACCTCCCTCCCCCTCCCCCCATTTACCTCCACCCCCCTCCCCCCCCTTTACCTCCCCCCTTCACCTCCCTCCCCCCCCTTCACCTCCCTTCATCCCCCCCCTTCCTCCCCCCCCACCTCCCCCTTTCACCCCCCCCCCCCCACCTTCCCCCCTTCACTTCCCTCCCTCTACCCCCTTCACCTCCCTCCCCCGCTTCAGTCACCCACCCACTCAGTCACTCAGTCACCCACCCACTCAGTCACCCACCCACCCACTCAGTCACTCACCCACTCAGTCAGTCACGCACCGTCAAGTCACAGTCACCCACTCAGCCACCTGACTTTTGTGGAAAATATAAAAATAAACATGTTGCAATGTAATCTTTTTTTCTGTATGACAATAAAAAAACAGTTACGTTAAAGTTGTGCGCTAAAAAGGGGGGAATCACAACCCTCCCACCCTCCAGTGAGTCACTGCTGCCGAGCTCTGAAGTGGGGGGTGGGAGGAATCAATAACCAAAGGTGACCCACTGCTGCTAAGCTCTGAAGGGGGGGGATTACAACCCTCCTGCCCACCGAGGGAGCTGCCGGATATCTGTCAAGGGGGGGGGGGGGGGGGGGGGGGGGGAATCCCCGCCGCTCCCCGCCGCTCCCCGCCGCTCCCCTCAGTGACCCGCCGCTGCCGAGCTATGAAGGCGGGGGAGGGGGGGAATTGGAGATGTGAAGGGGGGGAATTGGAGATGTGAAGGGGGGGAAATCACAGCTGTGGATGGGGGGGGGGGGAAATGGAGCTGTGAAAGAGGGGGGGAAATCGGACATGTGAATGTGGGGGGGGGAGGACTCAGCTGTGAAGGGGGGGAGCGGAAAGTGAGGGGGAGCGGGAAAATTAAATCCCGGGCAATGCCGGGTATATCAGCTAGTAGTATAATAAAAGTGTTGTTTTTAGAGTGTAATTATGTTCTAAATGTGTAAATACATGTTATATAGTGCTTGATACAAAATTAATGCATTTGGGTTAGAACCAATAGATCATAGCCAATAGGTATATAAGGATCCATGGACAATCTAATCCACAATCCCTGAGGAAGTTACAGACTGAACGAAACACATTGGATGAGTGCCAAGAGTTCCAGTGTCCTGAAGTGTGCAGAGTTTCAAGGGCTTCTATCTCCTCTACTGAGAGTAATCATCTGAGTCCCATAGCTCCGTCACATCGGACAGTGACCAGATTCCCAGAGTGGCAGAGAGCAAAGAAATAGGAAGCAGCAGAGAAACACAGGACGTACCGGCACAAACAGGACTGTTTTCACAGGAAATTATTTGTTTGTTGGAAGACTGCCTTATACCAGGAGGATCCCACGTCAGATCCTCCGTGTTTTTACACTTTACTGCTGTGAAAGAACATCCGTTTTTGAGTTCCCATTAATTTATTCGCAATATATGTGTTATTACAGTATCACACTCTTGTGTTTTTTTCTGTTTTCCCTTTATCTCTATTTTCCTTGAGCCTGAACGGAGATTAAACATCTAGATTCGCTGTTAGAGGGGTCACATCCCTCCCTTATTTTCACCTGCCTAACGTAAGCCATTATATTCACTTATTCGCTATTTAATTTGTTTGGTTTGTGTTTGTGCCCAGAATTCTGTTTTTGTATTGTATATTAAGACAAGGGACTTTGTTTTATTTTGGGAGCTGCAACAAAATCCCATACCTTTTAAAATCACTTTCATATCACGTTGCACGTTTGTTAATTAATTTGCGTTTGTCTCACTCTTACCCCCACTCGTCCTCACTCACTCTCTTACATTACACTATCGAACCCAGCAAACAACCCAGCCAGCCCTGCATAAACCCCCCTCTCCTCTCATTCTTCTCTACCTTCATCAATTACCCCATTCTCACTCTACCCCACTCTCTCAATCCCCCCCCTCACACTAATTTCCTCCTCCACCCCCTAGCTACATACAATCCCCTCCAACAATACATACAAAACCCACACTCCAGAAATACATACAACAGACTCCACCCCCAAATATATACAAACCCCTCCCCCACCCCCAAATACATTAAAAAAAAAACCCAAATACATACAGTACAAGACCCTTAGCCCAAATACATACAAACATTCCCCAAATACATATAATCCCCCCACCCCCCAAATGCATACAAAAAAACCTCCACCCTCCAAATACATACAAACCCCCTGCTCCCCGCCACCTCCCAAATACATACAAACCCCCTGCTCCCCGCCACCTCCCAAATACATACAAACCCCCTGCTCCCCGCCACCTCCCAAATACATACAAACCCCCTGCTCCCCGCCACCTCCCAAATACATACAAACCCCCTGCTCCCCGCCACCTCCCAAATACATACAAACCCCCTGCTCCCCGCCACCTCCCAAATACATACAAACACCCTGCTCCCCGCCACCTCCCAAATACATACAAACCCCCTGCTCCCCGCCACCTCCCAAATACATACAAACCCCCTGCTCCCCGCCACCTCCCAAATACATACAAACCCCCTGCTCCCCGCCACCTCCCAAATACATACAAACCCCCTGCTCCCCGCCACCTCCCAAATACATACAAACCCCCTGCTCCCCGCCACCTCCCAAATACATACAAACCCCCTGCTCCCCGCCACCTCCCAAATACATACAAACCCCCTGCTCCCCGCCACCTCCCAAATACATACAAACCCCCTGCTCCCGCCACCTCCCAAATACATACAAACCCCCTGCTCCCCGCCACCTCCCAAATACATACAAACCCCCAGCTCCCCGCCACCTCCCAAATACATACAAACCCCCTGCTCCCGCCACCTCCCAAATACATACAAACCCCCTGCTCCCCGCCACCTCCCAAATACATACAAACCCCCTGCTCCCCGCCACCTCCCAAATACATACAAACCCCCTGCTCCCCGCCACCTCCCAAATACATACAAACCCCTGCTCCCCGCCACCTCCCAAATACATACAAACCCCCTGCTCCCCGCCACCTCCCAAATACATACAAACCCCCTGCTCCCCGCCACCTCCCAAATACATACAAACCCCCTGCTCCCCGCCACCTCCCAAATACATACAAACCCCCTGCTCCCCGCCACCTCCCAAATACATACAAACCCCCTGCTCCCCGCCACCTCCCAAATACATACAAACCCCCTGCTCCCCGCCACCTCCCAAATACATACAAACCCCCTGCTCCCGCCACCTCCCAAATACATACAAACCCCCTGCTCCCCGCCACCTCCCAAATACATACAAACCCCCTGCTCCCCGCCACCTCCCAAATACATACAAACCCCCTGCTCCCCGCCACCTCCCAAATACATACAAACCCCCTGCTCCCCGCCACCTCCCAAATACATACAAACCCCCTGCTCCCCGCCACCTCCCAAATACATACAAACCCCCTGCTCCCCGCCACCTCCCAAATACATACAAACCCCCTGCTCCCCGCCACCTCCCAAATACATACAAACCCCCTGCTCCCCGCCACCTCCCAAATACATACAAACCCCCTGCTCCCCGCCACCTCCCAAATACATACAAACCCCCTGCTCCCCGCCACCTCCCAAATACATACAAACCCCCTGCTCCCCGCCACCTCCCAAATACATACAAACCCCCTGCTCCCCGCCACCTCCCAAATACATACAAACCCCCTGCTCCCCGCCACCTCCCAAATACATACAAACCCCCTGCTCCCCGCCACCTCCCAAATACATACAAACCCCCTGCTCCCCGCCACCTCCCAAATACATACAAACCCCCTGCTCCCCGCCACCTCCCAAATACATACAAACCCCCTGCTCCCGCCACCTCCCAAATACATACAAACCCCCTGCTCCCGCCACCTCCCAAATACATACAAACCCCCTGCTCCCCGCCACCTCCCAAATACATACAAACCCCCCTGCTCCCGCCACCTCCCAAATACATACAAACCCCCTGCTCCCCGCCACCTCCCAAATACATACAAACCCCCTGCTCCCCGCCACCTCCCAAATACATACAAACCCCCTGCTCCCCGCCACCTCCCAAATACATACAAACCCCCTGCCCTCCCCGCCACCTCCCAAATACATACAAACCCCCTGCTCCCGCCACCTCCCAAATACATACAAACCCCCTGCTCCCGCCACCTCCCAAATACATACAAACCCCCTGCTCCCCGCCACCTCCCAAATACATACAAACCCCCTGCTCCCCGCCACCTCCCAAATACATACAAACCCCCTGCTCCCCGCCACCTCCCAAATACATACAAACCCCCTGCTCCCCGCCACCTCCCAAATACATACAAACCCCCTGCTCCCCGCCACCTCCCAAATACATACAAACCCCCTGCTCCCCGCCACCTCCCAAATACATACAAACCCCCTGCTCCCCGCCACCTCCCAAATACATACAAACCCCCTGCTCCCCGCCACCTCCCAAATACATACAAACCCCCTGCTCCCCGCCACCTCCCAAATACATACAAACCCCCTGCTCCCCGCCACCTCCCAAATACATACAAACCCCCTGCTCCCCGCCACCTCCCAAATACATACAAACCCCCTGCTCCCCGCCACCTCCCAAATACATACAAACCCCCTGCTCCCCGCCACCTCCCAAATACATACAAACCCCCTGCTCCCCGCCACCTCCCAAATACATACAAACCCCCTGCTCCCCGCCACCTCCCAAATACATACAAACCCCCTGCTCCCCGCCACCTCCCAAATACATACAAACCCCCTGCTCCCCGCCACCTCCCAAATACATACAAACCCCCTGCTCCCCGCCACCTCCCAAATACATACAAACCCCCTGCTCCCCGCCACCTCCCAAATACATACAAACCCCCTGCTCCCCGCCACCTCCCAAATACATACAAACCCCCTGCTCCCCGCCACCTCCCAAATACATACAAACCCCCTGCTCCCCGCCACCTCCCAAATACATACAAACCCCCTGCTCCCCGCCACCTCCCAAATACATACAAACCCCCCTGCTCCCCGCCACCTCCCAAATACATACAAACCCCCTGCTCCCCGCCACCCTCCCAAATACATACAAACCCCCTGCTCCCCGCCACCTCCCAAATACATACAAACCCCCTGCTCCCCGCCACCTCCCAAATACATACAAACCCCCTGCTCCCCGCCACCTCCCAAATACATACAAACCCCCTGCTCCCCCGCCACCTCCCAAATACATACAAACCCCCTGCTCCCCGCCACCTCCCAAATACATACAAACCCCCTGCTCCCCGCCACCTCCCAAATACATACAAACCCCCTGCTCCCCGCCACCTCCCAAATACATACAAACCCCCTGCTCCCCGCCACCTCCCAAATACATACAAACCCCCTGCTCCCCGCCACCTCCCAAATACATACAAACCCCCTGCTCCCCGCCACCTCCCAAATACATACAAACCCCCTGCTCCCCGCCACCTCCCAAATACATACAAACCCCCTGCTCCCCGCCACCTCCCAAATACATACAAACCCCCTGCTCCCCGCCACCTCCCAAATACATACAAACCCCCTGCTCCCCGCCACCTCCCAAATACATACAAACCCCCTGCTCCCCGCCACCTCCCAAATACATACAAACCCCCTGCTCCCCGCCACCTCCCAAATACATACAAACCCCCTGCTCCCCGCCACCTCCCAAATACATACAAACCCCCTGCTCCCGCCACCTCCCAAATACATACAAACCCCCTGCTCCCCGCCACCTCCCAAATACATACAAACCCCCTGCTCCCCGCCACCTCCCAAATACATACAAACCCCCCTGCTCCCCGCCACCTCCCAAATACATACAAACCCCCTGCTCCCCGCCCACCTCCCAAATACATACAAACCCCCTGCTCCCCGCCACCTCCCAAATACATACAAACCCCCTGCTCCCCGCCACCTCCCAAATACATACAAACCCCCTGCTCCCCGCCACCTCCCAAATACATACAAACCCCCTGCTCCCCGCCACCTCCCAAATACATACAAACCCCCTGCTCCCGCCACCTCCCAAATACATACAAACCCCCTGCTCCCCGCCACCTCCCAAATACATACAAACCCCCTGCTCCCCGCCACCTCCAAATACATACAAACCCCCTGCTCCCCGCCACCCTCCCAAATACATACAAACCCCCTGCTCCCCGCCACCTCCCAAATACATACAAACCCCCTGCTCCCCGCCACCTCCCAAATACATACAAACCCCCTGCTCCCCGCCACCTCCCAAATACATACAAACCCCCTGCTCCCCGCCACCTCCCAAATACATACAAACCCCCTGCTCCCCGCCACCTCCCAAATACATACAAACCCCCTGCTCCCGCCACCTCCCAAATACATACAAACCCCCTGCTCCCCGCCACCTCCCAAATACATACAAACCCCCTGCTCCCCGCCACCTCCCAAATACATACAAACCCCCTGCTCCCCGCCACCTCCCAAATACATACAAACCCCCTGCTCCCCGCCACCTCCCAAATACATACAAACCCCCTGCTCCCCGCCACCTCCCAAATACATACAAACCCCCTGCTCCCCGCCACCTCCCAAATACATACAAACCCCCTGCTCCCCGCCACCTCCCAAATACATACAAACCCCCTGCTCCCCGCCACCTCCCAAATACATACAAACCCCCTGCTCCCCGCCACCTCCCAAATACATACAAACCCCCTGCTCCCCGCCACCTCCCAAATACATACAAACCCCCTGCTCCCCGCCACCTCCCAAATACATACAAACCCCCTGCTCCCCGCCACCTCCCAAATACATACAAACCCCCTGCTCCCCGCCACCTCCCAAATACATACAAACCCCCTGCTCCCCGCCACCTCCCAAATACATACAAACCCCTGCTCCCCGCCACCCTCCCAAATACATACAAACCCCCTGCTCCCCGCCACCTCCCAAATACATACAAACCCCCTGCTCCCCGCCACCTCCCAAATACATACAAACCCCCTGCTCCCCGCCACCTCCCAAATACATACAAACCCCCTGCTCCCCGCCACCTCCCAAATACATACAAACCCCCTGCTCCCCGCCACCTCCCAAATACATACAAACCCCCTGCTCCCCGCCACCCTCCCAAATACATACAAACCCCCTGCTCCCCGCCACCTCCCAAATACATACAAACCCCCTGCTCCCCGCCACCTCCCAAATACATACAAACCCCCTGCTCCCCGCCACCTCCCAAATACATACAAACCCCCTGCTCCCCGCCACCTCCCAAATACATACAAACCCCCTGCTCCCCGCCACCTCCCAAATACATACAAACCCCCTGCTCCCCGCCACCTCCCAAATACATACAAACCCCCTGCTCCCCGCCACCTCCCAAATACATACAAACCCCCTGCTCCCCGCCACCTCCCAAATACATACAAACCCCCTGCTCCCCGCCACCTCCCAAATACATACAAACCCCCTGCTCCCCGCCACCTCCCAAATACATACAAACCCCCTGCTCCCCGCCACCTCCCAAATACATACAAACCCCCTGCTCCCGCCACCTCCCAAATACATACAAACCCCCTGCTCCCCGCCACCTCCCAAATACATACAAACCCCTGCTCCCCGCCACCTCCCAAATACATACAAACCCCCCTGCTCCCCGCCACCTCCCAAATACATACAAACCCCCTGCTCCCCGCCACCTCCCAAATACATACAAACCCCCTGCTCCCCGCCACCTCCCAAATACATACAAACCCCCCTGCTCCCCGCCACCTCCCAAATACATACAAACCCCCTGCTCCCCGCCACCTCCCAAATACATACAAACCCCCTGCTCCCCGCCACCTCCCAAATACATACAAACCCCCTGCTCCCCGCCACCTCCCAAATACATACAAACCCCCTGCTCCCCGCCACCTCCCAAATACATACAAACCCCCTGCTCCCCGCCACCTCCCAAATACATACAAACCCCCTGCTCCCCGCCACCTCCCAAATACATACAAACCCCCTGCTCCCCGCCACCTCCCAAATACATACAAACCCCCTGCTCCCCGCCACCTCCCAAATACATACAAACCCCCTGCTCCCCGCCACCTCCCAAATACATACAAACCCCCTGCTCCCCGCCACCTCCCAAATACATACAAACCCCCTGCTCCCCGCCACCTCCCAAATACATACAAACCCCCTGCTCCCCGCCACCTCCCAAATACATACAAACCCCCTGCTCCCCGCCACCTCCCAAATACATACAAACCCCCTGCTCCCCGCCACCTCCCAAATACATACAAACCCCCTGCTCCCCGCCACCTCCCAAATACATACAAACCCCCTGCTCCCCGCCACCTCCCAAATACATACAAACCCCCTGCTCCCGCCACCTCCCAAATACATACAAACCCCCTGCTCCCCGCCACCTCCCAAATACATACAAACCCCCTGCTCCCCGCCACCTCCCAAATACATACAAACCCCCTGCTCCCCGCCACCTCCCAAATACATACAAACCCCCTGCTCCCCGCCACCTCCCAAATACATACAAACCCCCTGCTCCCCGCCACCTCCCAAATACATACAAACCCCCTGCTCCCCGCCACCTCCCAAATACATACAAACCCCCTGCTCCCCGCCACCTCCCAAATACATACAAACCCCCTGCTCCCCGCCACCTCCCAAATACATACAAACCCCCTGCTCCCCGCCACCTCCCAAATACATACAAACCCCCTGCTCCCCGCCACCTCCCAAATACATACAAACCCCCTGCTCCCCGCCACCTCCCAAATACATACAAACCCCCTGCTCCCCGCCACCTCCCAAATACATACAAACCCCCTGCTCCCCGCCACCTCCCAAATACATACAAACCCCCTGCTCCCCGCCACCTCCCAAATACATACAAACCCCCTGCTCCCCGCCACCTCCCAAATACATACAAACCCCCTGCTCCCCGCCACCTCCCAAATACATACAAACCCCCTGCTCCCCGCCACCTCCCAAATACATACAAACCCCCTGCTCCCCGCCACCTCCCCAAATACATACAAACCCCCTGCTCCCCGCCACCTCCCAAATACATACAAACCCCTGCTCCCCGCCACCTCCCAAATACATACAAACCCCCTGCTCCCGCCACCTCCCAAATACATACAAACCCCCTGCTCCCCGCCACCTCCCAAATACATACAAACCCCCTGCTCCCCGCCAACCTCCCAAATACATACAAACCCCCTGCTCCCCGCCACCTCCCAAATACATACAAACCCCCTGCTCCCCGCCACCTCCCAAATACATACAAACCCCCTGCTCCCCGCCACCTCCCAAATACATACAAACCCCCTGCTCCCCGCCACCTCCCAAATACATACAAACCCCCTGCTCCCCGCCACCTCCCAAATACATACAAACCCCCTGCTCCCCGCCACCTCCCAAATACATACAAACCCCCTGCTCCCCGCCACCTCCCAAATACATACAAACCCCCTGCTCCCCGCCACCTCCCAAATACATACAAACCCCCTGCTCCCCGCCACCTCCCAAATACATACAAACCCCCTGCTCCCGCCACCTCCCAAATACATACAAACCCCCTGCTCCCCGCCACCTCCCAAATACATACAAACCCCCTGCTCCCCGCCACCTCCCAAATACATACAAACCCCCTGCTCCCCGCCACCTCCCAAATACATACAAACCCCTGCTCCCCGCCACCTCCCAAATACATACAAACCCCCTGCTCCCCGCCACCTCCCAAATACATACAAACCCCCTGCTCCCCGCCACCTCCCAAATACATA